>NC_041349.1:29180577-29441721 GCF_004354835.1 Perca flavescens
CATGAAAATAAAGGAACACATTGAGTGAGAAGGTGTGTCCAAACTTTTGGCCTGTACTGTATACACACACACACACACATACATACATACATACATACATACATACATATATATATATATATATATATATATATATATATATACATATATATATATATATATATATATATATATATATATACATATATATATATATATATATATATACATATATATACATACATATATATGTGTATATATATATATATATATATATACATATATATATATACACATATATATATATACATATATATATACATACATATATATACATACATATACATACATATACATACATATACATACATATATATATATATATATATATATACATATATATATATATATATATATATATATATATATATATATATATATATATATAGTTTTTAGGCTTCTTTCTAGGCTATTTATTTCAGATAACTTTCATTTACATGTGTTGCAGCTGTATATTTTCAAACTGGTAAAGGAAACCCTGTCTTTGCATTTTATTTTACTCACAATCTGTTTTAATAAAAGAGCTTGTGAAAAGTGCCTTTGACTTAAAACTTAAAACATTTAGCCCACTTTGTAAAAAATTACAGAGTTATATATCGTGTATCGCCATTCAGCGTTACGGCGATGCGAGGAAAAATTTGGGTGCACCTACATTTTTGTCGGTGATTGGCTGGAACATGGTTTGTTGTATTTTGGTGCACAGCCTGTGCCCCTAGTGTTTGACGTTTACGACCCCTGTGTTGTCTCCCGAGACCGGGCTTTTTCACAGTGGATTCTGGGGGCAGGCTAGTGGATCGAGGAGAGATGCCTACGATTTGAACCAAAAATTAAATCGCGCTGAAACCATGCATGAACTCATAGTGCACCTTTAATGTCCCGCCCACAACACTATCTGACTGTTACTGGGTATTATGTTGAAAGTTTCTCATTTATTAAATAATTGCTTAAAGCATTTAAACATAGTTTTGTGTTGGAGTTTGTAACATTCCAAAATATAAATTTTGATTTAAAGATTTTCATTTTCACTGTATATGCATATCGGTTCCAAATATCAGTTATCGGTTTCATTAACTACTAATAAACGGTATTGACCTTGGTCGACCCTTAACCCAAACCCAATGCTTTCATTTATGTTCCTCCCTTGTTTCTTCTTTACTCAGAAAGAGCAAAGTGCCTTATTTCCCTGCTCGGTGAACCCCTTCAGTCTGAACACAAGAAGATGGCTGATAAAGTGGCTGACTTTCCCAGTGGCCCGCTGGATATCTACAGGAACAAAGCCTCTTTCAACTGGAAGGAAATGCTCTGCTTCTTAGACGGAGAGGAAATCATTGCATTCAAGGTAGCTGTCAGCATCAAATGCTCTCTGTAGGTAGGACTAAATCTGCAAATTTTAATAAGTTAAATAGTTCAACATGAGTGTCACTGTTTTGTGTGGCTATTTGCCAGATTGGGAACGGAGAGAAAGGAGGGGTATGACATGCAAAAAAGATCCCCAAGGCTGGAATCGACCTGTGACTTAGCCGTTATGTGGCATGCGTTGTAACCAAGTGCTCTTGCCTTTTCAAAAACAGATATAGTTTCGTTTCTCTTTTTTTCTTCGTGACTATTTTTAGCGGCTGATTAATCCACATTTGTTGCTCAAGTCCGTATTTGTGTCAACAGGACAGTGTATGTGAGATTAATAAACTGCAGTATGTGTTCATGGTTATGAAGGAAGATGTCACCTAGTAGGGCTTGTTACCGTTTTCACTACTTTTTAGGCACTGACTGAATTGGCTCTAAAAGTATCGAGTATCAAGTATCAAAAAATGCCCCCCCATTCAAAACCCAATTTCAATACCTAAGGAGTAAATGTCATCAGCGTCAGTGAGCCAGTAAGCATGCAGCACGTTTCTACCAAGATCTAATAATGCTGCTGATTGGCTGTCTAACTTTACACGTCGTAGAGACACGCAGGAAAAACTCTACGTTACGCAAGTGTGTGCCGTAATGTTTAAGAATTTATTTTTTCTTATAAAATTGGTATCGAAAAAAGTATTGTTTAGGAATCAGTATCGGTATTGCAAATGTATGAATGATACCCTATATACCCCGATAGCCCTAACACCTAGTACTCACTGACAAGTTGAGAAAACAATCTCACATCAAGGTCCATCTAGTAGCCATTTCTGAACTTTTCATCCTATCAAATCATCTACTTCAAATTATCAGTGAATGTAATTTTTTCGGAGCACTTCAACTCTCTTCTCTTCATGTCAGCTTTAAATCTGGGGTTCAGTGTTCATTCTTGACCTTGGACTCAGAAGTTGAGAAACAACTATTTGGGATTGTTTTCTCAACTGAGGTTTCCTACAAGCACCTTTGTCATCTAAATGTTCCTCTACTGTACATATCCTCTTCATTTTCTCTTATCACTGTGCTACAGCAACAAGTGTTCAAGGCACTTGAGAATGACCCTCTGTTTGCACGTCGGCCCGGCGAAGACGTCCCTCTCGAGAAAATGAGAGAGCTGACCTTCCTCAGGTATCAACACAACAGTAACATCCTCTGTCATATATTATATCCTTATCTATATAATGTGCATAGAGAATAAACTTCAGATAAAAATTCTCAGGGCAAAGCAGCTCTTCCGCTATGACTTCCTGACAAAAGAAGAGGTGATGGCTAACCCCTGGATGTCTATAACGCTCAGTGATTGCCTGGGCATGTACGACTGGGCCTTGGGGGCCAAGTACTTTCTCAACAAAGGGGTGAGTTTGCATTGGATGAAAGAAATATAAACTATAATGGGATGTACTTAGAGGCAGCAATGGCATGCATTATATTTATTTCCTTCATTGATAATCTTACAGTGTTGACTTTCCAGGGCCTGTACTTGACCCATTACTATTCTCCAATATGCAGTTAGCCCTCCAACCTAAATAACGAACCTTGTCATTTGTAATGACATGCTGAACATGGTGAAATTGCTTACTAAACATCAGCATGTTAGCATTTAGCTCAAAGCCCCACTTAAAGTACAGCGTTACAGAGCTGCTATCAACTGCAGACTCTGAAGTCTATGGATAGTTAAGTTGTCTCTCCATTTTTTATCTGTCCCACACTTTATTTATTGGTATATCATGTCATGTCCACTTAGCCGCTAGCATTGCTTAACTTTTTCCCTTTCAGTAATTGTCTCATTTCAGTAAAAGATGCTAAAAACATCTTGTTTTGTAGATGTTTGGAGCGACTATTGCCAACTCCGGATCAGCGAGACACAGCAAATACGTTGAAAACACTGAAGACATGAGGGTAAGTGTTCAAAACAGCTTTACGCTGCCAATAACTCCACCTTTTAGGTGTATCAGTGCTTTATTAATTGCCGTCTAATGGGACAATGCAGTACAGGGAGGGTCTACAACATCCTGCCACTATGGATTTATAAACTGCAGGAGCTGAATAAACGTTCACAGTGAGCCATACAGTTTTCTTTGGATTCTTATATTGTTATTTTCCCCAAAACTCCAATCACCTAACATTTTTAAGATCAACTTTTTATTATTTTTTTGAACATACAGAACAGACAAATACAACTGAACAACAACAGCAACCCTCTCCCACCCCCCACCCTCAATCACCTAACATTTTAAGGACACAGTGGTCATATATTTGTAAATTTTGATTTTTGCTTCCACGTCTAATGTTATTCAGTTGTGAAATTCATATTAATCTCCATCACTATGAACTCTGAATTTGTGTCTGTCTGTAGACGTTTGGATGCTTTGGACTGACTGAGCTGAGCCACGGCAGCAACACCAGAGCCATGAGGACCACAGCAACATATGACCCCTCCACCCAGGTCAGAACACGCACCACACAACACTCCATTCAGTTTTCAAGTCAAATTTATTTACGGGGGCAAATCATCACTGAAGTTATCTCAGGGCACAGATAGAGTAGGAGAATTCCCCTTATAATTAGAGCGATTTCGCCAATGTGGCTGCGGGGAGGAAAAACATTTTAACGGACAGAAACTTCGAACAGAAACTGGCTCTATGTGGGCAGCAAGGCAGAGAGAAAAGATAGAACTGCGATAAAAGCAAAAATAATAATAAAAGTAGCAGGGTGTCGAGCAGGGCCACAGCAGCAGGTGCAGCCACAATCCAGGTAAATCTGCAAGGCGAGAATACACAAGTACTCCGGGGAAGAAGCTCTCATCTCTCAATGCAAATCAAACCAGCTATTAGGCTAACTGAAATAAAACCATGCCAATCTCTAGATATGGTGAAGGGTATGTGATGATGTGGGGCTATTTTAATTCCAAAGGCCAAGGGAACTTTATCAGGATGCATAGTATCCTGGATCCATGAAATAACTGGCCTTTAAAAATAAAAATTCTGCCTGCCTCTATGGGAATTTAACATAGGGGTGTACTTACTTATACCCCCTGTATTTTAAGGAAGAACATTTATTTATTTACGATACATCATTCATTCACAAAGAAAATTGGTGTCTTAAAGGTTGGATTTTTCCTCATTTTTTTAATTAAGGCATTAAGATCAATTTCCAAAAGATTATATTTTTATTCCTCTTTTTAGTCAACTTTAGCATGGGTGTATTCACTTAGGCTTAGCACTGTAAGTTTATTAAAGACAACTGAACTAAAGTAATCAGTAGTGTAATGTGGGTGTTGGATGCTATGGAAAGGTAACCGCTCACCTAACCTTAAACACAAACAAGGGTTCAGTTAAACACAATGAAACCAAACAAAATAACCCAAGTTGGGTGCCAGCATTGCACCAGTCTGCCTGGAGGGAGAGTGAGACCAGATCTTATGGAATCACCTAGCTTTATAGACTCCCAGCAGGTGAGGCCATTCCCCCAATGAGGTGGGAGGAGCCAGTCAATCAGGCACCAACTGAAAGAGACAGACACAAGCCAAAACAGGTAGTCATATGGCCCAGGGCCATAACATATTATCCTTTGACCCTGTGCAAGGGCCTGGTCCCCAGGTTAGGAACCACTGCTTTAGACCATCACTTAGTGAAATGGCATTCTTTTCTGGCATTTTTTTGGTTATATAAATTACTAGAAGGTTCTTGCACACCAGACACTGGTGCTCACTTTATTAATGTTTCTGCCCTCAAACCTTCATCTGGTAAAATATTTCCTGGTAAAATGTTGCTGGTTTACTGGTCCGTCTACCTTCTAAGATTTTACAGGGTAATGTTGTGGGAATTTGTAACCATTACTATGTTTAACTTTCTACTCTGTAGGAGTTTGTGATCAACTCTCCGGACTTTGAGGCTGCCAAGTTCTGGGTGGGGAACATGGGTAAGACTGCAACCCACGCTGTGGTGTTCGCTCAGCTCTACACGCCTGACCAGGTGTGCCACGGTCTGCACTCCTTCGTTGTGGCGGTAAGACTCTGACCCCTGAAACAGTTACAGCTGGTTACATTATCAGGAAACGTTATCTGATCTGTTATGTCACATAGCTGCATCTCAGAAAACTCATTATTACCCAAGTTTTCAACTCTGAATGTTGTTCCATCTCTGGAAGTGCAGTGTGACACTAAAACATGCAATGTACAGTAGTTCGGTACTGAAAAAAAATCCCAAACCAAAAAGGATTACATTGTCTGGAGTGTACGTTATGAAAGAAGTTGAGCTGTAAAGTGAAGTGAAGTGAGCGGATGAAGTCTTGTTTAGTAAAGTATGAACTGAAATGTAATTGATGTTTTAACAATCCCATCAAGCAGAGCACATAATCCAACCAAAAAACTAAAATGTATGTGAATATATGCCCTCCGTTCAAAATGTGAAAAATACAAATGAGGAAAAGTATAGCATTTACCAGTAGTTCCAGTTGTCTAAAGTGTGACATTGTGTGAGAGAGGACACTTTTTAATTTTTATTTATGCAGGAAGTGTGGAAATGGTGGGAGTGGGAAGATTTTTAAGAGTTTTCTTTGAGTAAACGACAAGGTTCAACAATCTGAAAATTCCTTAAAACATCATGAAAATAGAAAAGCTTTAAATTTATACTGTATAAAGTCAAACTGATCATCTACAAATACCCATTTTAACAGGGATGGTTTTAAAATTTGTCAAAATTAAATCAGTAACCATTGTGCTGCAGTTGAGAGATCCCAAGACCCTGCTAGCTCTGCCTGGTGTGCTGGTTGGAGACATGGGCAAGAAGCTGGGCCAGAATGGACTGGATAATGGGTAGGTGACCGATACGACTTAATTAATTAGTTAAGTTGAAACAGACACACCGCATTACTATAATTTCAATGTATGTCTTGTTTTTGCGTTAGGCACACGTTGCCAGTGTTCTGTGTAACCAAAGATAATTTCTCTGTCTCTCTCCCTTCAGGTTTGCTTTGTTCCATAATGTGAGGATCCCTCGGGAGAATCTGCTGAATAAGACGGGAGATGTTACTCCTGATGGTCGCTACGTTACACCATTTAAGGTTAGTTAGTTTTCCACTGGTGGAAAGCGCTCAATAGGTATTACAAGCAACCAATGAAAGTTAAATTACAACTGCATTACTCAATATTGTTGTGCACTTCACAACACGGAAGCTCCTGATGAGTAGATGAGTAGGCACATGGCTCAATACATGAAGGAGGCCCAGAAAAGAATTGGTGGGCCGAACGCCAGCTACTGGTCAAGGGAGCAGTCACTCAGCACTGGGGTGTTTAGTTTGCAGTTTTGCGATGACGCTGTGAGTGACGTCACACGCAGACGTCGAGTTTGACGAGGGTGGGATGTAAACTGCCGCAACAATTACATGAGCAATCTCCCCGGGCAAATAATATGGCCTGAGTCCTACAGCTCAGCTCAGTTCAATGTCCGGGCAGCACACACGTTCCTTGATTGTGATGTGACCAGGACTGTCTGCCCGAACAGTCTGGAATCATGGTCCAATCCAAAGGTGGCAGAGAGCGAAAGAGCTAAGATCCTGTGAGACTTCCAGATCCAGACTGATAAAATGGTGATGGATATGATGGCATTGTTGTGTTGGACAAACAGCAGAGCAAGGCAGTTGTGATAGATTTAGCAATCCCAAGCTACGTCAACATCAAGAAGAAGGAACACGAGAAGCTTTGAAAATATACCAAGGGCTTAGAGAGGAGCTGGAGAACAGTGGTTCCAGTGGTAATGGGAGAACTCGGGCTGTAACCCCTGTACTGGGACAGTGGCTCCGGAAAATTCCAGGAACAACATCTGGGGTCTCTGTTCATAAGAGCACAGTCCTAGCAATGGCTAAGATATGGTGCAGAACCCCCAGGCTCCCAGTCCTCTGGTAGAGGACCCAAGCTTGAAGGAAGGAACCAGACCGCCCTAGTATGGGGCGAGAGGGAAATAAATGTTTTTTTCTTTTGCTCATGAATTGTAATGTTTCTTATGTTTCTTCATTGTTACGTTCCTCTCGTTCAGGACCCCAACAAGCGTTTCGGGGAGTCTCTGGGTGCCCTGTCAGGTGGCAGGGTGTCCATCACCAGGATGGCTTTGGTCAACCTGAAGCTTGCTCTGACTATCGCCACCCGCTTCTCAGCCACCAGGAGACAGTTTGGACCCAAAAACACAGAGGAGATTCCTGTTTTGGAGTACCAGTTACAGGTCAGGATGGAGGGAGTGGATCTGAAAGCAGATTTACCTAAGCATATTACAAAGCACCTTTTCAAAGTAACAGGAGGTATCTAAAGCCACAACAACACTTAATGCTTTATGCTATTTGTGTACATATCGTTTAATAATGGGGGTGCACATTTTTACACAAATTCCTTGGAAATTTGTTTGTTTCAGCAATGGCGTCTGATTCCGTACCTGGCAGCAGCGTATGCTCTTGAACACTTCTCCAAATCCATCTTCATGAACTTTGTTGAGTTCCAGATTGGACAGATGATGAGGGAGAAGAGCGACAGACAAGTGAGTTAAGATGATGTGCATGTGTGTGTCTATATCCAGAGTGAGCATGCTGTATAAACTATAGTCTAATATGCCTGTGTGTATTGCAGGCAGAGATGGGCAGGGAGATCCATGCTATAGGCTGCTCCAGTAAACCGCTGGGCTCATGGATTGCTCAGAGAGGGATTCAGGAGTGTAGGGAGGCCTGCGGTGGACATGGATATCTGGCCAGTAAGTCACACACACACACACACACACACACACACACACACACACACACACACACACACACACCTACCTACCTAACTACCTTTTCTCTTTCTCAGTGAACCGGCTGGGTGATCTGCGTAATGACAATGACCCAAACTGCACATATGAAGGAGACAACAACGTCTTGCTGCAACAGACCAGCAACTATCTGCTCAGCTGGCTCCATGCTAAACACCGTGGTCAGTCCTTTATGCACTGCAGGATTATTACAAGCCTTTAATGTCAGATACAGCATGCGGTGGCGAGATGTAACGCTGTAGCTGCTACCAATATTCCTTCAAAAGGCTAACTTGAAAGTTGAATTCTCCACAAGGGTTGTGTCGATTGGCAATTGTATTGCTTATCGGTGACTGACATGATGTTCTTCTGCAGTTGCTAGTGCTGATCGCCTGCCAATGTTATGGCAATTTTCGGACCGTGTAAACCAACAGTTAAGGCCCAGTCATTAGCATTCTTAACCATCTAGCCAATCGTGATAATCCTTTATATAATTGGGGTGAACTTTGGCCATAGACTGTAAAAATAATGGACGAAGCTCAGAAGCTTCTGAAAAGTGAAGCTAATGCAGGAGTGCCTCAAACCTGCATTCTATCTAATTTCCAGCAGGGGGCAACTCAAGTGGTTGCAAAAAGAAGTCCATTTCTATAGAAGGCCATGAGAAAATGACCCTACTTCTCACTTAATGTATTACCTCAATAATCATTTTAATATTTTATGGTCTCAATCACTAGTTACAAGTCTTCTTTAATTCTCAGTCAATATTGTGTATAAGACAATTAGATCATGTACAGCAGAGCGCAGGAACTCTTATCTCTAAAGTTTCAGCTGCTGTGTTGTGCGGTTTCAGATGGTGTGCGCATTGAGTCTCCTCTTCACACTGTGGATTTCCTGGATGATTCCCACAAGATCCTGGAAAGCAGGTTCACAGCAAGAACGATGGAGGAGTGTATGGACTCTGCAGGTACTCCTAGATAACTCCCAGTTATCTAAATATCACAGATACATAAATTCTACTGATTACATTTCTAAAGTTGTTTCTCAGTTTAACAGTGAGTGTACTCCTTGTTCACCATATCAGTGCCACTGGCAGCCTATAAGTGGCTGGTGTGTTTCCTGCTGGAAGAGAGCCAGAAGAGGCTGGAGCAGGAGATGGCCTCGGGAAAGGAGGAGTTTGAGGCCCGTAACAACAGCCAGGTAAGACACACACACAAACACAGACACACATATACACACCACTGCACAGAGCCTTTATGGATACGCTCCGCTATGCCCATACCTCAAGCTAAAAATAAAACTGACAGTCAGAAAACTGACTGCCTATTTCCGGGCACCACTCAATCCTTTCCCCTTGACATCAATATTTAGGTGTCTGAAGCTGCTGAGAATTTCACAAAGCATATTTTTGGTAAATTTTTTTCTTAGGATATTCACAAGGTTAGAATTGAACTGTGATAACAGTTGTTTGTCTTAGTTTATAGCAGAAATAAAATGTGTGTGTGTGTGTGTGTGTGTGTGTGTGTGTGTGTGTGTGTGTGTGTGTGTGTGTGTGTGTGTGTGTGTTTAGGTCTACTACTGTCGCTCCCTGGCCATGGCCTACATAGAACACAACTGCCTCCAGAGGTTTCATGAGCTGACTACTGATACGGACACACCAGCTGGTCTCAGACCTGTACTAAGCAAGCTGTGTGCCCTGTATGGGCTGTGGAGCCTCAGCAACCACATGGCCACACTCTACCAGGGTGTGTACTGTACTCTATATACTACATGTATCAATCTAGATAATGCATTGCATTGTATAGATATTTGTAACACAGTTTTGTTACTGCACAGGTAATTACTTGAGTGGAAGGAAGCCCACAGACTTGGTCCAGATGGCCATTATCACTCTCTGCTCCCAGGTACAGAAACATTCCATCTATTCCATGTGTAAGGGTTAATTACCTTATTACCTGCTAATGGACACCTTGATTTGTTAAGACCATCAATTTATATTTCCACACATTTTGCAATCCAAATCTAAGTTTTTTTCAAACAATAACTCTGTTTACCATTACTTTAAGATTTTTATGCAATGAAAACGTTCACTGCTCCAGTAAATTGGACTGAATAGTAGGTGTCCTATATCATAAATTAATATTAAATGGTTTAAAATATAAATGGTTTAAAAAAAAAAAAATTTGGCAAGTGACCATGGTATAAGCGGGTTAATGCCCTTGGAGGTGTCCTTTTAATGGACTCCGCGGCGCGTCGGCCGGTTCTGACCTCGCCATCGTCCAATAATTCCTGATAATGAACACCTCATCAGACATTAACCCTTACTTAATGGACGCCCTGCAGCCATGGTATAATATTGGATAGTGTTTATTGTTATGAGGTCCCTTCCTTGTTTCCGTCCATACCTCCTGACTGTCTTCATTAAGCTGAATGATGAAGTCATGATGCCCCCCACCTGACTTTAAGCTCAACCTGACCTGCTCTGTCTGTGTGTCTCCTCCAGCTGAAGGATGATGCAGTAGCATTGGTGGATGTTTTGGCACCTACTGATTTCATTCTCAACTCACCTATTGGCAACGCTGATGGACAGGTAAAGACATACATATACATAAAACCTATTTATACCTCAGTATTTTGATGTATGCCCATAAATAATGAAAGAATTGTCAACACATTTAGGGCGCTGTTGACAGGTGAGGGTTCCTCTTTTTATAAGATTAGATAGCATGTGAGGGTAACTTCTGATTTATTTATTTGTTGAGGAAGAAAGGTACAATACACATTGTTCAGTCAAAATCTGACTTGAGCTGGAAGCTTAGGTTTTAATCACGGCCTTTTTTGTCACAGGTCCCCTGACAGGTAGACAAGAAAGGAAGGGCAGGGGGGCTCGTCCATAAATTGACAACAACAGTTGTTGACAATGACCCTCTCTGAGCTTTGAGAACTTATTTTTTCTTCCTCCTGAGCCTCTCAGTGCTGGCCTGATGTAACCTTCTATACGACCTCAACAGAAAGAAAAAGTGGGGTTTTGTGGGATTTGTCGAGCCTGGTGTTAATATCCTTTAGGAAGTGTAGGGCAACCCCTGTTGTGAGTTTAGCCGATCAAACCACTCTCTGCAGGGCCAGTCTGTTCGGTGCTTTTTCTGTAGGTTGATTGGTTGGTCGGTCGGTTGTTTCCCTTTTGTTTATGATCAGACCCACCGCAGCTGTGTCGTCAGCGAACTTGATGATATGGTGTTGGAGTTGAAAGCTACTACACAGTTGTGTTTGTACTGGGAGTACAGCAGGGGACCAAAAACACAGCCCTGGGGTGCTCCAGTGTTAAGAATTAAGGGTGGAAGAGGTGTGTCCGACCCACCCTCACCACCTGGGGTCTGCCTGTCAGGAAGTCAAGGATCAAAATGCATAGTGAGGTGTTTAAACCTCAGGTCCTTGAGCTTTGTGACGGTCCTGCAGGGAAAATTGTGTTATACGCTGATCTGTCTTTTCGAATTGAGATAGGGTAGTGGGGATGATGTGTGCTATGCTGTCTTCCATTGATCAAATGTGACGGTAGGCAAACTGTAATGGGTCCACTGTACTGGATGGTGGAATTATTGAAGCACGTGGGTATGACAGACTAAGCCAGTGACAGGTTGAATATTATTGTGAACACCGGTGCTAGTTGGTTAGCAGGCAATCTGAAGACTTGCCAACTGTTATTGTCAGGTCCTGCTGCTTTGTTGGTGTTCACATTCTGGAATGCCCTCCTGACGTCATGCTTAGAAAAGGATATGGGTGTTTGAGGTGCACCCACCCATCCATCAACCTCTGCTTCAGCTGTTTTTGCTTGTTCGCTGCCGATCAGCATACAATGTGTTTAGCTCACTTGCTATAGCATCAGACTTGTCACATGGGTCTGGGGTTGCCCTCCTGAAATAGGTAAAAAAAAAGGAAAAACTTTCTTTAACAGTGAGCACATCTTCTCCTTGTTTCTCCCTCACGTAGCTTTACAAGAACCTGTGGTCGACAGTGATGCAGGGCAGCCAGGTGCTGGAACGGCCTTCCTGGTGGAAAGAGTTCTGCTCAGACAAGCCGGTGGTCGGATCCCTCCGTCCAAAACTCTAGAACCCACTCAACAACCTCACTTTACCACATTCTAAGTGCAATCTAGAATATAATGTCCATACACCATACACCCAGATTGTAAAAGGTGGAATTTCAGTGTCTTTTTTTTAATTTTCTTTTATTATAAAGCAGTTCAAGGTCCTATATAAATACTGTTGAAGTATCAAAACACTCAATCCACAGAGAAATGCACAATTCAGAAACTGTATATACACAAGTATACAGACGAACAGTATGAGAAAAATATGTTGTTTGAACATTAAAGCATTTACAAGTATGAACCAGAAAAGGAGCATAATATGGGACCTTTCAAAAACCTTCTTGCAAATGTCAACATTGTTCCATTAGAGGCTAAATGATGTGCTCCTTATTCTTCAACACGGTCTGGCCTGAGCTTGTAAGCTAAAAAGAAAGACCCAAAGTCTTCCAGATGTCCTCAGGCTTCCGTGTTCTTTTCTTCGTCCTTTCAGTAATTACATAATATTAATAATACATTTTAAAATCATTTGGCATATTTTATGTCACTAATAGAAAGGATGACTTTTTGAATTTCAGTTTGCCTTTAAATAATAAATTTTTTTGGTATTTCACCACTCATGTAAATGCAATAATAACCATTATAATTTTAGTTAAAATTATATTTTTATAATAACTTTCTGGATATCAGGTTTAATGAAAACCTTTGAGTGTCACATTAATTCAATGACTGACCATCACTATCAGCTGTTCTATAACATGCAAACTCTGATTATGTGAATTATACATGTGAACAGTGTAGTAATGTAATTTTAAAATAGCATGATTCCAGTGCAGTTATGTTTCAGTTATATTTTAAAATTGTCATTATGGCCATACCAAGGATCATTAAAAGTGAATACCAACCAAGGGCTTCTAGGTAACACAATGTAACTTTAAAGTGTTAACATAACTATCTTTAGTATATATGGTAAATGAGTCAGTGTGAATTTTAGCTGTTATAATGATTAGAAATAAGCCTGTAGTTGTATATAACATATATATTTTTATATATAATATTCAAGTTTTAGAGAAGGTGTAAGATCTGAAGTTGTAGAAACACATTTACGAAACTCAAATCTAGTGTTATTAAGTGTTACACTTATAGTTCAGAGTTTCAGACTGATTGCTTCTTTGATTGCGTATTGAAAAGCATTTCTCTGTTGTATTGGCTGCAATATTTCACCGTTCACATAATTTGTGCACACATGTTATTTACACATTCTCAATTTTGTTTCCATACAGCCTTTATGTACAGGTTTACAAAGTTAAGTTATATACAACCACAGGCTTTCTGTGTTTTTTTTTTCTGAACACATTGACACATTGACATGCAACAATCAGAATGACCCTTACTGGAGCCTATATAATTGTCTCAACAAGCAACCTCATAATTAGATTTTTTTTTAGATTTATTGTATTTCATAGTTGAATGATGTGAAATGTATCTTATGGGATGTAATATTCTAATAAATGTGAAAATTGCGTGGATTTTAAGTTTTACATGACCCTGTAAAGAATGATCACATTTCTTGTAAACACAATACAAATAAATACATTTTCCGTACAACCGAAAAGCGGAACAATCTTTTTTCTTATCATCATTACCAAAAATAGAAATCTGTGTCTTGTTTGCAACAGTTTACTGGCTGACACTCCTCCATCATGTCACACCTATGCCTCCTTTACAGACAAATTCAAAAATATTCAACAAACGCTCAGTGTCAGGGGTCCATGTCATTCCCTCTTTAAAAAAATTCTATCTGCATGACACAATGGGTCAATTGTGTTGATTGTTTAGACTTGGATGAAGATCCAAATTGTTGGAAATGTAAGACAGAGAATGGTCAATTGGCCAAGGAAACACACACACTAAATACACAAGGTAACGAGGGAGAAAAGAGGGACAGGTGACATGAGGGCTGAGGAACAAGTGGAACACATCAGGGCGGGGCAGACAATCACAGAGGCAGGAAAACACACAAGCAGGAAGTAACACAAGACATGACGCAGGAAAACAACAGACACTACAAAGTAAAACAGGAAACTAAAGCATTAAACCATACATAAAGATAGAACTAGAAAAACCCGAACAGAACACAGAAAGAACACGGGTAACACAATCATGAAACAGATAACAGGGACATAAACAGGGAATGAATACACAAAATAAACAGGAAACTTTATTTACTCAATTTTTCAAAGTTTTGACTTAAGTAAAAGTTTAAGTACTTTTTCCACTGCATACAGGTTCAGACCCTTGATATCCCGTAGGTCTGTTACATATGGAACATTAAAGTGAAATAACTCCACAGAAGTGAAATACAAATACATTGTTACATTTTTTTTCTTCTTTTCAGCTATGCATTTACTGTCATATTAAATGAAAAACGTATGTTAAAAGGCAATTGTTTAACTTTCTGTCTTTAATAACTGAACGAATTGTGGAGTGCAGCATAGACCTGCCAATAATAAATGCAAGTCATTCACTTTTCATGAAGAGGATTTAAAATATTCAGAAAAATCAGCTTTGCAAAACTGATCAGGAAGGAAATAAATGCAACACATCATCAGTAACCCTGATGGACCAGTTCCAATCAGGTTTATTCAAGATGTTGAAGATTATATATAATATTTATAAATAAAAATAATATTTATAAATGAAAAAACACTATCTGGCTACCATTTCCCTCTGAAAACAGCCGGTTGCCTCCAGAGTGGCGAGGACCTGTATTTGACCAGGGATGGCATTGTTCCGGCGCGTTGCCCTCTCTACTGGACCCAATTCAGTACATAGATCCAAGAGCTCAGCTTTAGGGAATCTAAATCGGCATATTAGCCAGTCATCGTCATGGTCCCTGAAGTCTCTTTATCTCCTGATTCTTCCATTGCCGAAGTCCTCCTGCAGTGCCAGCAGTGCCATCATGCTGCATTACGCACAGGGGGTCACTGCAGTATTTATATCTGTCACAGGGCGTAGCAAGGTATAGCAGGGTTTCACAGGACGTAGCAGGGTATAGCAGAGCGTCACAGGACGTAGCAGAGCACTGCAGGGCGTAGCAGGATGTAGCAGGGCGTAGTAGGACGTAGCAGGGCACTGCAGAGTAGGGGTGGGAGATATTGACAAAAATGAATATTGCGATACTTTTTTTCAATATCTCGATATCGATATTCAGACGATATTTTTGAAATCCTTCTAGAAGTTAAAAGAAGCCCTGTTCGGAGGCTATTTTGGTGGTTCTCTTGGGAAAATGTACAAGCAAGATGAAATCATAACAATAAACAAAGGGCTCTGTTCTGTAACATATTGCACACAACCATGTCCTTATTGGAAGCAGTCATGGAGCTGGGACAGGGCCGGGTCAGACTAGGTTCTGATAGTCCTTCTACTTGGCTCTATAGTCCTTCTGACCAGGATTTATGCTGGGATCAGGAGTTGGATGTGATCTGACTGGCCCAGGTGAGGGAAAGGTGCAGTTCTGTGTGCTTTTTTGATGTTAGAGTATACATGGTCTAGTGTGTTCTTCCCTCTAGTAACACAATCTACATGCTGGGAGAAAGCTGGAGGGGAACAGACTTTGTAAAAGCCTTGTAAAAGTCCCCTGTATCCCGTATCCAGGTGATCGCGCTGCAGTTTGTTCACTATGGTTAACTTTTGCTAACGTTAGCATCGGGGGCTATGTAGACGGCAGTGTGCTGTTTTCGTAGTAAATAAAATGGTCAGTATATTACCGACAGGGCTCCAGGTCAGGTGAGCCGTGCTGGGCAACGATCCTGCAGTTGGTACTCCATTCATTGTGCACAAAAATGCAGTCCTCCGCCTCTGGTCGTGCCAGAGTTATTTTCTCATTCTGCCGGTAGATAGCTATTCTCTGCATGCTAGCGCCGACAACAATCTGGAGGGCTCGTTCAGGCTATGTCCTCTGGGATGTTATGAGCCGCCTGGAAGGCTCTCGTAACGGCTGTGTTGTATCGTAGTCCTGTATTGATTAGTTCAGTGTGGCTGTACGTACTTGTATAAATATACACCGACAGGAGAGCCGCTGGACAATCGCACACCGCCATCTTTGTTGACATGAGTGAACGTCATAACGCACAGGTAAGAACTAGTAGCAGCTTACTCTCGTGCGGGACGATCGTGATTTTGTACAAAAAATACAGTCAAACAAACCCCTACAGTATTAAAATCACTACATATAATTGTTTAGAAGGTTATAGTGTGTGTTATTTGTTTTCTCTTTAACTTCCTTCAGCTCTTTTCATGTTTGGGGGGTCGGATTGTAAAAATTATGAAATATTCGATATCCCAATTTTGCATATCGTCCAGACAACAATTTGGATATTATCGTCTAAACGATATATCACCCACCTCTACTGCAGAGCGTAGCAGGTGTAACGGCATAGCAGATGGCGCAGCAGGACCACGGCAACAGGCTGCAACCATGATTTAGGGGCCACCCTAATCCAAGGAAACATGGTGGGCGAAAAGAATACATATGGACTCCGGGGAATAAGCTCCCCAGAGCTAGGTTAGTAACAAGCATTTCTGGAACATGGAAACACACAGATGGAAAGTGTGGTATATTAGATTGAGCACTCTGTGCTCGACTACGTTGCACTGTCAGTGTTGTTACAGTGTGCTCGGGAAGTGTTTTTTTGCCCTCTGTTGGTTGGAGTTATGTACAAGTAAAGACGTGCTCGTACTGCAGCCTTGCCTCCGTGTGTATTATTAAATACATTAATAGCAGCCTAACCCACGAACAGTAATACTAAAGTAGTATGTACATAAAGTTACAACATGGTGTCAGAAGATGGTGTTATGGAGCAAGCCGAGGACAGTACTGTGAGCAAGCTTATTGAAGGTTAGCAAGCTAACTGAAGATTAGCCGACAGCTAACAGACGGCTTGAACATGGAGCAATTCAAACCACCGTCACCGCTGATACTCACCGGCAACATAGCGCAGATGGGAGCAACGGTTTCGGCTGTATATGGTCGCTTCAGGTGCGTTGACCTCAGAAGAGACGGTCAAAGTGGCCATTCTCCTTCACACTGTTGGCGAAGAAGCACTAGAAGTGTACAACACACTCACAATTACCGCAGCCGGGGACAACGCAACAATGGAGGAAGTTCTTAAAGCATACAAAGATTACTGCAGCCCACAAAAGAACGTTGTTTTCGAGCGTCACCAATTTTGGTCACACACAATGTCAACAGGAATAGCGGTGGACAGATTCATCACGGAGCTGTGCCAGAAGAGCAAAGATTGTAAGTTTGGTCGAAATGAAGATGACATGATTAGGGATAAATTAGTCTTCAGCATAAATGACACTCGTCTAATAGAGAGACTGCTACGTGATAATGAGCTCACTCTGCGCAAGGCCATAGACATTTGTAGATCTGCAGAGCTTGCAAAAACACAAATACAGGCAATGCAGACTCCTGTCGCTCACAACACCTCAGTGGATGCAGCTTATAGAGCAGTGTGTCACAAATGTGAAAAAAATAACCATTTCTCAAAGGTATGTAGAGCGGGCACTGAAAAAAGCAGCAGCAGCTATAAGACAAAAACTGTAAATAATATAGAGAGTAAAGTGGACTCTTTATACATTGGAATGGTTCATAATGACGACAAGCCAATTCTGGGCGGAAACGCATGTGAGGAGCTGCAGCTGGTGAAAAGGGTTGAGGCACTCACAGTAAAGTTGCCGCAGCCAGGTAAACCACCATCCACCCAAGAGGAGCTGATAGAAAGGTACGCAGATGTTTTCACAGGACTGGGTGAGTTTCCTGGAGTCCACCACATACACATTGACCCAACCGCCACACCTGTGATTCATGCCTGCAGAAACATACCCCTCTCTATCATGGACTCACTGAAGGTGACACTGAAAGACTTACAGAAAAGGAAGGTGATAACACCTGTCAATGAGCCAACAGAATGGGTGAACAGTCTTGTTGCTACAAAGAAAAAGAACGGTGCTCTAAGGGTGTGTTTGGACCCTTGCGACCTGAATCAGGCAGTACTCCAGCACTACTCCATCCCTACTCCTGAAGATGTGCGCAGCAGACTAGCTGGGAAATCCATCTTCTCCATCCTAGATGAAAAGGATGGATACTGGCAGATCAAGCTAGACGAGCCATCGTCAAAGCTATGCACCTTCAACACGCCGTGGGGTCGGTTCCGCTTCCTCAGACTCCCATTCGGGATCAAGTCTGCCAGCGAGGTGTTCCAACAAAAGAACTGTGAAACCTTCGGCGATATCCCAGGTGTGTACATCATAGCAGATGACATGATAATTGCAGCGTCATCAGAGCAGGAGCATGATGTAATCCTGCAGAAAGTGATGGAGAGAGCAAAGGCAGCAAAGGTGAAGTTTAACAGAGATAAAATCCAATTCAAAGTCGACACAGTAAGATATATGGGGCATGTCATCACGGCAGCAGGCCAAAGGGCTGACGACACAAAGATTAAAGCGATTGTTGACATGCCAGCCCCAGAAGACAAACAAAGTCTCCAACGCCTGCTGGGAATGACAAAATTCCTAGCGCAATACATACCAAATGAAGCCTCACTCACGGCGCCCCTCTGACAGCTGCTTAAGAAGGATGTAGCATGGCAATGGTGCTCACACCACAACGCAGCGCTACAGACACTGAAATCTACCCTCAAGCAAGCTCCAGTGCTGAGGTATTATGATCACAAGAAGCCACTAACGCTACAAGCGGACTCCTCAAAAGATGGACTGGGGGCCTGTCTGCTGCAGGAAGGTCGCCCAGTGTGCTATGCCTCACGAGCGCTCACAGACACTGAGAAAAGGTACGCACAAATAGAAAAAGAGTTGCTCGCCATAGTGTTTGCCGCCAAGCGATTCCACCAATATGTCTATGGTAGACCAGTAACTGTCATAAGCCTCTGGAGGTCATCGTGCGCAAGCCGCTAAGCAAAGCACCAGCACGGCTGCAAGGAATGCTGCTACAACTGCAGAGGTATGATCTCAACGTCACATACACACCAGGCAAGCACATGCACATTGCTGACACCCTCTCACGTGCTACAGCGAGCAGGGATGGTGAAAATGTTGACGAAAACCCCTGTGATGAGAGAGTTGTGTATACCTTGGACGCCACAGATGCCCTGAGTGAGGAAACACTCATACAACTGAAAGAGGCAACCGCAACAGATGGCGTGTTACAAGCTGTGTGTGAAAAACACACAAAAGGTTGGCCTACGAAGAAGCGTAGCCTAGACAGGAAACTACACAGCTACTGGCCGATGCGGCAAAACATCAGCATACAAAACGACATTGTAATGGTCGGAGAAAAAATCGTCATACCTCAGAGCTTCAGGAGAGTGATTTTGGAGAAGCTGCACCTTGCACACCAAGGAGTACAGCGCACAAAAGCCAAAGCACGGAAAGTCCTCTAATGGCCTGGCATGGCACGAGGTATAGAGACAATGGTGGAGAAATGTGTGCAGTGCCAGCAGCTACAGCCCAAACACCAGACAGAGCCGCTTGTCCCACATCAAGTTCCAGACCTGCCATGGATGAAAGTCGGAGCTGACATCTTCGAGCTGAATGGTCAGTCTTATCTTCTGTTAGTCGATTACCTGACCAAATATCCTGAAGTGCTCAATTTACCTGATAAAACGGCTTACACAGTAATTCAGAAAATGAAGTCAGTTTTCGCCAGGTACGGGATCCCCAGAGAGCTAGTGAGTGATCATGTCCCATTCGCCAGCTATGAAATTAAGTCATTTGCAGCTTCATGGGACTTCAAACACACATTCGAGCCCAAGTTTTCCCTCTTCAAATGGAATGGCTGAACGGGCCATAAAGACTGCAAGACATGCACTGAAGAAAGCCATGCAGACCGGCACTGATCCACATCTGGTGTTGTTGTCATTGAGGAACACACCAGTGACAGGACTGAACATGTCACCGGCGCAGATGTTGATAGGAAGAATCCTGCGGAGCACGCTTCCGCGCTCGAGTGCGGTGCTGAAATAGTCTACACCGCATCATATTCACGACAGAATAAAGGACCTGCAGTTACGCCAAAAGCAACACTATGACCAGCATGCAAAGCCACTGCCGGCGTTGACCTCAGGTGACACCGTAAACATGCAGACACGGCGTGGTTGGGAGCCTGTGGTTGGGAGCCTGCAGTTGTCATCCGACAGAGAGATGAACCACGCTCCTACACCGTGCAGACACCGGCAGGAAGGATGCTCAGGAGGAACAGACGACATCTGAGGAAGATACACCCGAGTCTCTTCATCGCTTTGATGAACATTTGGACTCTGAGGAACAAACTTCTCAGACGCGGGGGTCAGATGAACCACTACAAGACCACACCTTCCCCTGTGATCGAGGACAGCAGACCTACAGATGCTACACCAGAGCTGGTAGAGTGGTCAGGCGCCCTGCCAGGTACAGAGACTGATCTCACGGACATCTCATGTTGTTATTCCATAAGTGTGCCTTGAGGGGTTAAAAAAAAAAAAAAGAAGAAAAAAAATAGACACTAAGAGTAACACACCTACAGTTGAAAGTAGGGGGGTAAAGAAGTGTTCAACTTGAAATGTTTTATGAATGTTCAAAATGTTTATATCCCTTACCCAACAGAACGCTGAACAGAAAAGTGGTTTGCTGTGATTAATTGGAAGCCATTGTTTCATGGAAAACGTGCTTTATTGATCATTGAAATATGCATGTTGACAAGTGGTATGTTTAATGTTGATACACCTGAGTTGATGGCTAAAAGTTTAGGTAGCTGATTTCATGCACCACTTTCCAGTCTTGGAAAAGAGGGATGTGGTATATTAGATCGAGCACTTGGAGCATGGTCGGGCTAGAACTCTCCCCAACCGGATCGGGCTGTACTGGCCTGTCTCCCTCTACTTTGATTATATCATTGATTATATGGTAGATGAGTCTAACGACTATGAAGAGAAGCAGAGAAGAGAAGGGGTGCTTTTTCTGCAACTATACACCCTCCCCCGCCGGTCTAGGCGAACGCTGCAACTGCTCACTCCCTAACTATAAGCTTTATCGATGAAGAGAGTTTTAGTTTACTCTTAAATGTGGTGACGGTGTCTGCAGAGTAACTATATCTTTGGATAAGGAGTTTCGGAGGGGTTTAGGGCCCAGCACAATCACTTAGTTTAACATCAGAAAATTGTAGGTCATCCATGCTTTTATAGCTTTGATGCATGCTTGGACTTTAATTAACTGACTGGTTTCGTCTGGCTTAATTGATGTAATCCGCATAACAATGAAAGTTAATTGAATTTTCTAATAATATTGCCTAGGGGAAGCATATACAAGGTGAAAGTTATCACAGCTACCTTAAATGACTGCGGTACATAACCTGTTAATAAAGACATATTGATCATATCTAGTAATGAAGTGTTAACTACGGGTAGTGCTTCTTTAAGTAGCATCGTTGGGATGGGGTCTAAAAGACAGGTAGATGGCTTAACTGAAGAGACCTTTAACAGTAGCTGTTGAAGGTTTATAGGGTAAAAGCACTCTAAGTATATGTCAGGTCTTGCCGTTCTTTCTAGCAGTCCTACGTTTAAAGGTGAACCATTAGAAGTTTAGGGCAAAAGGTGATGGATTTTATCTCTAATTGTTATAATTTTTATCATTAAAGAAGCTCATGAAGTCGTCACTACTCAGAGCTATAGGAATAGATGGCTCAGTAGAGCTGTGACTATCTGTCAGCCTGGCTACAGTGCTGAAAAGAAACCTTGGGTTGTTCTTATTTTCTTCTATTAATGATGAGTAATAGTCTGATCTGGCATTTCTGAGGGCCTTCCTATAGATTTCCAAACTGTCTTGCGAATCTAAACGAGATTCTTCCAGTTTGGTGGAACGCCATTTACTTTAAAGTTTTCGCGAGATTTGTTTTAAAGGGGTGATAGAATGCAAAACCGATTTTACCATACTTGAATAACGATAAATAGGACATACATATGAGCTCAAAATCCAACTGACACCCCTTTACTATGAAAATCTCATATTTTGAAACTGCCGCTGAAAACGGGCAAATCTCAACAAAGCTGGAAGTTGACGTCAACCTCCCAAGACCTGTAACTTTGTCACGCCCATGGGTGTATTAAGAGAACAGTCACGCCCCAACATTTACATAGGCTACACAACTGACCTGAGATCAGGTAGTCTTCTGAATCTAGGTCACGAAGATCTCTGCTATTCCATTACAAAATTCACTTTTGAAACTTTTTTATGCGAGAAATCAACTATGTAAAGCTCAAATATGGGCCGTTTTACAAAAATGTATGTCTAATTGCAAATTTTGTACGACTGTGTGTCGGACTTCAGCGGCCAGTGCTGCCTGGGTTACTGCCTCACCGCCCGGGCCTGCCTTCCTTCACAGACCCCGGCCGATTGAGCTCCGTTACGGCTGGCAACCCACGGCACTTCATACCCGCGCAAAGTCACCGTTTTGTGGGCTAATGGACTACTAAACGCCGGTGCTCTGACAGAGCTCCAGGGCCTGCAGTTCCCCTCTTCCTAATGCCAGGTGTGTGTGAGTGAGAGCGCGGTCAGCGAGCTTGTTACGCCAGCAATCTCTTACCACAGGTTCCAGTTAATCTTATAATGTGTGTAATTATAATGTGTTGAGTTATTTAAACAAACGATCGGTGAAATACACGCCTCTTGTCTGCGAGTCTCATTGATAGAGCCTGCGGCTGGATGTGATAGAGCCTGCGGCTGGATGGAGCTAGCTAGCCTCTTCTTAGACTTCCTCTGGAAATCACAAAAATTCATTAACTTGAAATCGGACACCGATTAGCTTTATAAGACATTTAGTTAGATGTTGTATAAGTGGCGTGACGAAATTCAAACTGTAAATATACTCGGAATTACGCAGAAAATGAAGCTAACTATCCGTGATTTGTAGCTAGCTACACGCAGCTAGGATTGAAGGGACAGTCCTAGCTAACGAAACACCTAGCTAGTCTTCACAAATATTCATTAACTTGAAATCGGAAAACCTTATGAGCCAACGTAGAGGTGAAGTTACCCTGCCCGGAGGAAGCCCGGGGCCCCCATCTGGAGCCAGGCCCAGATGGCGGGCTAGTCAGTGAGCGCCTGGTGGCCTGGTTTGCCACAGAGCCCGGTCGGGCACAGCCCGAAGAAGCAATGTGGCAACTCCCTCTCCATCCCATGGGCCCACCACCTGTGGGAGGAACTGCTGGGGTCGGGTGCGCTGCTACACGGGTGGCAGTGAAGGTCAGGGGCCTCGACGGACCAGAACCGGGCAGCAGACGCTGGCTCTGGGGACGTGGTACGTCACCTCTCTGTGGGGGAAGGAGCCGGAACTGGTGCGGGAGGTGGAGCGCTACCGGTTAGATCTAGTGGGGCTTACCTCTACGCACAGTCTCGGTTCTGGAACCATACTCCTGGATAGGGGTTGGACTCTTTTCTTCTCCGGAGTTGCCCAGGGTGTGAGGCGCCGGGCAGTTATGGGGATACTCACAAGCCCCTGGCTACGCGCTGCTACGTTGGAGTTTACCCCGGTGGACGAGAGGGTCGCCTCCCTATGCCTGCGGGTTGTGGGGGGAAAAACTCTGACTGTTGTTTGTGCATATGCACCAAACAAGAGTTCGGAGTATTTGGCCTTCTTGGAGACCTTGACTGGAGTCCTGCATGGGGTATCCCTGTGGAGGCTGGGGGCATTGAACCCAAGTGGACAATGTTCAAAGTTTCCATTGCTGAAGCTGCGGCGAGGAGCTGTGGTCTTAGGGTCTTAGTTGCCTCAAGGGGTGGTAACCCACGAACACCGTGGTGGACACCGGTGGTCAGGGAAGCCGTCCGACTGAAGAAGAAGTCTTTCCGGGTTATGTTATCCCAGAGGACTCCGGAGGCGGTTGCAAGGTACCGAAGGGCCCGAAGGGCTGCAGCCTCTGCCGTGAAAGAGGCAAAGCAGCGGGTGTGGGAGAAGTTTGGAGAAGACATGGAGAAGGACTTTCGGTCGGCACCAAGGTGCTTCTTGAAAACTGTTTGCCACCTCAGTAGGGGGAAGCGGGGAACCATCCAAGCTGTGTACAGTAAGGATGGGACACTGTTGACCTCAACTGAGGAGGTAATAGAGCAGTGGAAGGAGCACTTTGAGGAACTCCTGAATCCGACTAATATGCCCTCTATGTTAGAGGCAGAGCTGGAGGATGATGGGGGATCATTGTCAATTTCCCAGGTGGAAGTCACTGACGTAGTCAAACAACTCCACAGTGGCAAAGCCCCTGGTATTGATGAGATCCATCCAGAAATGCTCAAGGCTCTGGGTGTAGAGTGGCTGTCCTGGTTGACACGCCTCTTCAACATTGTGTGGAAGTCTGGGACAGTGCCAAAGGAGTGGCAGACCGGGGTGGTGGTTCCTCTTTTTAAAAAGGGGGACCAGAGGGTGTGTGCCAATTACAGGGGTATCACACTTCTCAGCCTCCCTGGTAAAGTCTACTCCAAGGTGCTGGAATGGAGGGTTCGGCCGATAGTCAAACCTCAGATTGAAGAGGAACAATGCAGATTCCGTCCTGGTCGTGGAACAACGGACCAGCTCTTCACTCTCGCAAGGATCCTGGAGGGAGCCTGGGAGTATGCCCAACCGGTCTAAATGTGTTTTGTGGATCTGGAAAAGGCGTATAACCGGGTCCCCCGGGAGATACTGTGGGAGGTGCTGCGGGAGTATGGGATGAGGGGGTCTCTTCTCAGGGCCATCCAATCTCTGTACGACCAAAGTGAGAGCTGTGTCCGGGTTCTCGGCAGTAAGTCGGACTCGTTTCAGGTGAGGGTTGGCCTCCGCCAGGTCTGCGCTTTGTCACCAATCCTGTTTGTAACATTTATGGATATTGAGGCGTAGTTGGGGTGGGGAGGGGTTGCGGTTCGGACAGGTGTTTGTCGGTGGTCCAGCCGACTCCTGATCCTGTATCCTTGTGGGCAGACACCGGCCCAGCTGACCCTTTGCCTGTCTCCAGCCCAGCTGACCCTTTGCTTGTCTCCAGCCCAGCTAACCCTTTGCCTGTCTCCAGCCTAGCTGACCCTTTGCCTGTCTCCAGCCCAGCTGACACTTTGCCTGTCTCCTGGCCAGCTGACACTTTGCCTGTCTTCAGCCCAGCTGTTACTTCGCCTGCCCGGCCCCCAGAAGGGTTCTGCCGGAGGGATATCTCCTTCACCGCCGGCTGCCGGAGGGATATCTCCTTCGCCGACGGCCTCCAGAAGGGTATCGCCTTCGCCGCCGGCCCCAGAGGGGTATCGCCTTCGCCGCCGGCCGCCAGAGGGGTATCGCCTTTGCCGCCGGCCTCCAGAGGGGTATCGCCTTTGCCGCCGGCCTCCAGAGGAGTATCGCCTTTGCCGCCGGCCGCCAGAGGGATATCGCCTTTGCCGCCGGCCGCCAGAGGGATATCGCCTTCGCCGCCGGCCGCCAGAGGGGTATCGCCTTCGCCGCCGGCCGCCAGAGGGGTATCGCCATCGCCGACGGCCGCCAGAGGGATATCGCCTTCGCCGACGGTCTTCAGAGGGGATACGCCTTCACGGACGCCCCCCCCCCATCCTTCACCGCCGGCCACCACAATGGCTTCTGCCAGACGGCGTCTGCCACCGTCGCCGGCCGCCTGAAGGTGTCTGCCTTCGCTGCGGTCCCCTGTTCTCGGTGGCCTCTGTCCCCTGTTGCCGAGGACTCTCTGTCCCCTGTTGCAGAGGCCTCTCTGTATTTTAAGGGTTTCGGGAATAGGCGCACAAAAATGGCTCACTAGCGCCCCCTAGAAAGTTAAGAAAATTGAGCCCCTGCAGTGCGTTTAACGTAGACTCACGAAACTTGGTACACATATGTAACATTTTCAAGATGTACAACAAAACTTCATTAGAGCCATACCCTAAACCCAACAGAAAGCCCGCCATTTTGAATTAAAATGTTCAAAATTAGTGCGATTTTGGCCATTTCCACATGTCGTACTTTAACGAACTCCTCCTAGAGATTTCATCCGATCAACTTCAAACTCGGTCTGTGCCATCTTAAGATGTTAAAGATGAAAAGTTGTTAAAAGAAAAACTTTTTGTGATAGGGCGTGGCCGTGGCAGGGCGGCCATTTTGTGCGTTTCGCCGCCGAAAAAGGAAGTGGGTGTAACTCGAGTGTACGTTGTCCGATTACCTCGAAACTTTTCAGGATTCATAAGAGTCCAACCCTGAGGACAAATAAAGGCTGATATTTACTTAAAGTCATAGCGCCCCCTAGTGGCAACAGGAAGTAGGCGTAAAAGTCAAGGTGCTATACTTTAACGAACTCCTCCTAGAGATTTCATCCGATGGACTTCAAACTTGGTCAGTACCATCCCAACACCTTAACGATGAAAAGTTATTAAAAGAAAAACTTTTCGTCAGACGGTGTGTGCGTTGTGTGGCGGCCTTTTTGAGTGTTTAGCGATGAACAAAGAAGTTGTTGTAACTTGAGTGTACGTTGTCGTATCTGCCCAAAATGTCTCACGATTGACAAGGGTCCAGGCCTCAGGACACCTACAGGCCAAAATTGACTTTTGGTCATAGCGCCCCCCGCTGGCAACATGAAATGTGCCTTATATGACAAACATCATCCGATTTGCATGAAACTCAGAATGTGTGGTCTACGTGTGATACTGAGCCGCCCCCCTATAATATGGCCACGCCCACTTACTCAGGCCACGCCCCTTTCATAACATATGAACCGTTTAAGGTAGAGTCTTGTGTGAGGTGTCATTGAACTCAGCAGAGACTTCCTTCTTTATTGGTGATGGTTTGGACCGCCCCCTATGTTCAAGCCACGCCCCCTTTCATACATGCTGACCCATTTAAGGTAGTGTCTTGTGTGAGGTATCATTCATCTCAGCAGAGGCTTCATCGTTGAACTCGGAGGGGAGTTCCCTTTTCATTGGTGACGGTTTGTGGCGTCTGAGTGCCACGCAAATGCATGGTCGCAAGGAGCAGCGTCCGCCGGTAACCCCGACGCGCGCAGAGGCGCGAGGGCCCGTCCATCGCTGCTCGCAGCTTTAATTATCTCTTGTATTTAGTCCCTGTGTTTTCCTTTGTGTGATGTGGGAGCATTAATTCTGTTTGGTGATTTATGTCGAGATGTTGCTGGTGTTTTTTGCCTCCTGGTCTGCCTGTCTTTTGGACTATTTTGTGTTTACCTGGCTGCCAACCTCTGGACACTTTCTGTAGTAGGTTTTTGCTTGAATAAACTCCTTCTTAACTGCATTTGGGTCCAAGCTACGTCAATCCCTCAGCAAATCAGGGGGACGAAGTTCGCTATGCAATATATTAATTATATTTGTTTCCCCTTTCCTTAAATCTCAATTATATTATCAGCATCTGATCAATATAGCTAAGGATTAAGGTAAGCATTTCACTGCCTCACACAGCACAGTGCTTGCATGGATTTCTATGTACTGTTGTGGTAGCTAGGTAAACCTGTCTTGACTAGCAGTTTATCAACAAAGTCTGCACAGAATATAATTATTGAGATGTTGATTAACCAATTTCTGGTTTTGGATTCTAGTTTCTTTGCAATCACTATTTAGCTTTTTGTTTATATGTTTAAAAACAAAAATGAATCAATTTCAACTTTCAGTCATTAAAATTCTATAATGTCAACATACAATGATATTACTGTTGCAGATATGGCCTACTTAAGAAGTTGGAGAAAAAGAAAAGCAGACGTTAATGCCATTGCTCAGTTGGATAGTGATGACAACCTTGATACTCATTCAGTACTAAGTGATAGAAGTGATGGTGATGGACTTCAAGAACTTGTACAAGATAACTCATCTGATTATGGATACACAGAGCATGTAGAATCCTCTGGCTCTGAGCCTGAAATCCTGAGTTTACACACTGACAGTGATAATGATACCCCAGATCTTGGCTGTGATTTAAGGATTTGGTCAACAAGTAACTCAACCACTCACATGTCATTGAATGAGCTACTAGGCATCCTACGCAGACATGGGCACCAGCTGCCAAAGGATGCACGCACCCTCCTTGCAACCCCCAAAACTGTTAAATGTCTTTCTAGATGTAATGGGCAGTATATTTATTATGGTTTAGAACAAGGCATTAGACTACAGATTGCACATTGCCAATCCATTTCACAAAACCTTGTTGAGTTGTGTGTGAACATTGATGGCATACCACTTTTTAAATCAAACAGTGTTCAATTCTGGCCCATATTGGCACAGTTTAACAAACTTGATCCTTTCATTGTTGCACTTTTCTGTGGAAAAGCGAAGCCAAGTCCTTTGGACGATTTTGTTAAAGACCTTTTGGAAGAGTTTAAGAATCTCAAAGCTGTTGGGATGGAATATGAAGATAAAGTTTATGCTGTCAGCCTTAAGGCCTTTATATGTGATGCACCAGCAAGATCATTTTTAAAGTGCATAAAAAACCACAATGGGTATTTCAGCTGTGAAAGGTGTTTGGCCAAAGGCTCGTGGGAAGGTAGAGTTGTTTTTAACAGTCATGAGAACTTGAGAGCAAGAACAGATGAGGAATTCAGTCAAGTATTGTACAAAGATCACCAGACTAGAAAAAACCCACTTATAGATGCAGGCATACCTTGCGTGAGCTCTTTTGTGTTAGATTACATGCATTTGATTTGTTTAGGAGTAGTAAAACGTGTTCTAGTTTTTTTGTCTCGGGGTCCGAAAGTGTGCCGGCTATCTGCAAGGCAAAAAGATGAGATCTCAGAAAAACTAAACAAGCTGAATGGATCCATGCCAAGTGAGTTTGCAAGGCAGCCCAGGGGTTTGAGTGAACTGGATAGATGGAAAGCCACTGAATTTCGACAGTTTGTTTTATATACTGGACCAATTGTTCTTCGAAATGTAGTGTCAAGTGAAGTGTATACTCACTTTTTGACACTGACAGTGGCTCTGTCAATTCTGCTGAGCTCTGATGAGAACACACGACGTTCATATATTGCATATGCTGAGGAACTCCTAAAATACTTTGTTAAAAGGTGTGATGACCTCTATGGAAAAACGTTTGCAGTCTACAATGTGCACTGTCTGTTGCATCTGCATGAAGATGCTTCTCGCTTCAACTGTTCTCTAAATGACATCTCATGTTTCCCATTCGAAAATCATCTGCAAGTAATAAAGAAATTGGTCAAAAATAGCCACAATCCAATCGCTCAAGTAACAAAGCGGATGAGTGAGATTGAAAATGCAAAGAAAGGCATCAACAAGCATCAAGAGACAAGACAAGAGACATGTTTTTCTATATGTACAAAAGGTAAAGAGCTTTATGCTTCACAATGAAAGTTTTGCATTTGTGAAGGAAAAAAGGCAAGATGGAACTTTGGTTTGTGATGTGCTGAGTCAAAAGGACACAAGAGACTTTTTTTAAGAAGCCATGTGAGTCAAGGCTATTGAACATAGTCTATGTCCAAAGAAAACGGACAAAGACAAAGTTGTTGCAATCCGAAGACCTTTACCGGAAGGTTGCTTGTCTCCCTTGTGAACAAGGGCATGTCCTTTTTCCTCTCCTCCATGGAATGGAGCTCAGGAAATGACGTATGTAATATTTACTATTATTCAAAATAGTAGTGCACTGTTAGCATCATGTAGAAAAGGAAATGTGTAGTTCTAAATTAAGTCCCATGACATGCTGCTTTATGGATGCTTTTATATAGCCTAGGCCTTAGTGGTCCCCTAATGCCATTTCTAGCTGCTGGGGGACCATAGGCAGGCTGAGGGAACTCATATTAATGTTAAAAAAAACTCATAAAGTGAAATTTTCATGCCATGGGACCTTTAAATAATCTAATTGTGTTTCAGGCAATGGTATACGCATGGGCTGTTTGGGTGGAGAATGGGCAGCAGATGGAAGGAGTTTTGCCATTGAACTGGATTGACACAGAGACCAAAGTGGTGCGATGGCCTCTAAAAAAAGTGTCTGTGGCACATAAGAGCCTTTTACAACCACAGGAGGACTGGCTGAGCTTTGAATTTGTTAAAGTGAAAGTGACATCAGGTGATAAAAAATATTTTGAAGGTTATTTCGGGCATGTTTTTACAATTTATTTTTCAGTTAAAATACTATAACACCATAATACATATTATTATTGCTAATAGTGTTTGTTTTCATTTTTGATTTGTAGTAAGCCGACAGGAGTGTGAAAAATATGATTAGACCTCAGCTCAAACCGAAGAGGACACAGTCAGTCAAAAGAGAATGAAGAAAAGAAGGACATTTGAAGATTATGTTCAAGGTAATTTATTTTGTCTTATTTAAGAACATGCATTGAACAATGAGCGTATAATGTAAACCATCACATATCATAAGTGACAAATATAATATTGCCAGGGTCAGATTTGTCTGCTGAGGAGGATAAGTCCTTGCCAGACAAGAAAAAGGGTGAGTACAGTTTATGTATTATATTTAATGCCAGTAAAATTAAGTTGGCTGTGTAAACTGTGTATTCATCGTTATTTTACTGTGATTAATTTCATTGTGCATGTTCTTGTCAATTAGAAGATACAGTGGTGCTTCCAGTTCCTCCGCCAAAGATTAAGCTCTCACATAGGGGTGAGTAAAATATAGTTAGCTGGGCTCATCCAGTGGTATAGTTCAGTAATTAAACTTCAGGGAATGGTTGGCAATATTTGAGTTTTTCTGTCATTTAAGTTGCTGGAAATGCTTCTGGTTTTGGAATTTATTTTTTCTTTTAACAACCACAGGACAAAATGCAATGCTGCTCCAGTTACCTGCACCCCCAGAACTGACTAACACCGCCATTATACATCCAGATAGTCCTTCATCTTCAGACAGTAATTTCATGTTTTTATTTATTCTACTTTACTTGCTCACAATACAAATTGAATATAAAATATTTTCAAGTGTGGGCTCAAAACAAAGTCTTTCAACCTTTCTGTTCCTTTTTCAGTTTCTGGATGTTCTCGTCCAGTGCTTCACCGTTCACCCACAAGGTCTAAATCTTCAGAAGCATTTATTCCAGTGACAGCCAGTAAGTCAGTAATTTGTTTTACCTCATGTCCACTAAGACTAAGAATTAATGTAAGGTTATAGACTCAAGCAAGATGTATCACCGTTTTGTTTTTATTTGATTTTAACCCTTGGTAGTCTTAAATATTTACATTTTCACAATCTGCCTGGTAATATGTTTACCTTTTTGTTCCCTCTTTTTAAAAACTCCTGAATTCAGATGCCGCTACGTGGAACAGAGGTCAAAACACACTTATGAGACAGTTGAATGTCTTAATTGCAACCTGGGATTACCGTAACTACACATGGAATAAACCGTTTTCTTCATAGTTGGCATTTTGGGTCTATGTTTTTCCTCAGGATCCAGGCATTCTCACACACCTCAGCGTGGAGTTGGAATACCATCACAGTCCAGGAGCAGAGAAGGTCGGGCATCCTCATCCAGTGAGTCCATGATCAGCTGCATTCTTCATAGTTGGCAATTGTCCTACCTCACTTACTGACATTATTGCAAGAGCAGCTGTCTTTACAAACTATTTCAATGAGCTTCAACGCTGTTTTTGTTATTTTTCTTCAGGATCTCGCACACCTCAGCGTGGAGTTGGAATTCCATCACAGTCCAGGAGCAGAAGCTTATTCCCCATGTCTCAAGTTAGTACGTCCATGGTCAATATTTATTATTGTATCATTCTTTAATAATAATAATAATAATAAGTAAGTGATTTATAAAGTACTTGACACAAAAATAAATTAATCTATTTTCTTCCACAGAATACCAGAAGTCAGTGCTTGGAAAGCTAGTTGAACTTCTTGATGAGATAAAAAGAGTCGGGAGGCACTATGAGCCCCTGAATTCGGCTGTCCCTGTTGCTAGGCTAGAAACCCAAGAACAGTTTGCTGAAGAAGAGGCACGTCTCAAGGACCACAATCTCTGGGAACAAAGGGTATGATTTATACAGAAATTGGACTAAATTATGTCAATTAGACTAGACCCCCAAGTCTCCAAAAAGTCTAAATGATCTATATTGTACAAAACTATGCTTTTCTCCTGCATCAGTTAACATACCCAGCTTTAAAGAATGTGTACCGTATTTTTCGGACTATAAGTCGCTCCGGAGTATAAGTCGCATCAGTCAAAAAATGCGTCATGAAGAGGACGTGCCTGGAACACCTCCCTAGGGAGGCGCCCAAGGGGCATCCTTACCACCTCAGCCCGAACCACCTCAACTGGCTCCTTTTGACGCAAAGGAGCAGCGGCTCTACTCCGAGCTCCTCACGGATGACTGAGCTTCTCACCCTATCTCTAAGGGAGACACCAGCCACCCTCCTGAGGAAACCCATTTCGGCCGCTTGTACCCTGGATCTCGTTCTTTCGGTCATGACCCAGCCTTCATGACCATAGGTGAGGGTAGGAACGAAAACTGACCGGTAGATTAAGAGCTTTGCCTTCTGGCTCAGCTCTCTTTTTCGTCTAGCGGTGCGATAGATTGAATGCAATACCGCACCCGCTGCGCCGATTCTCCGACCAATCTCCCGCTCCATTGTCCCCTCACTCGCGAACAAACCCCAAGGTACTTGAACTCCTTCACTTGGGGTAAGGACTCATTCCCTACCTGGAGAAGGCATTCCATCGGTTTCCTGCAGAGAACCATGGCCTCAGATTTAGAGGTGCTGATCCTCATCCCAACCGCTTCACACTCGGTTGCAAACCGATCCAGTGAGTGCTGAAGGTCGCAGGCAGATGATGCCATCAGGACCACATCATCTGCAAAGAGCAGCGATGAGATCCCCAGCCCACCAAACTGCAACCCCTCCCCACCCCGACTACGCCTCGATATCCTGTCCATAAATATTACAAACAGGATTGGTGACAAAGCGCAGCCCTGGCGGAGGCCAACCCTCACCTGAAACGAGTCCGACTTACTACCGAGAACCCGGACACAGCTCTCACTTTGGTCATACAGAGATTGGATGGCCCTGAGTAGAGACCCCCTCACCCCATACTCCCGCAGCACCTCCCACAGTATCTCCCGGGGGACCCGGTCATACGCCTTCTCCAAATCCACAAAACACATGTAGACCGGTTGGGCATGCTCCCAGGCTCCCTCCAGGATCCTTGCGAGAGTGAAGAGCTGGTCCGTTGTTCCACAACCAGGACGGAATCCGTCCTGGTCCGGAAACCCTCCTTTCCAGCACCTTGGAGTAGACTTTACCAGGGAGGCTGAGAAGTGTGATACCCCTGTAATTGGCACACACCCTCTGTTCCCCCTTTTTAAAAAGGGGAACCACCACCCCAGTCTGCCACTCCTTTGGCACCGTCCCAGACTTCCACGCAATGTTGAAGAGGCGTGTCAACCAGGACAGCCCCTCCACACCCAGAGCCTTGAGCATTTCTGGACAGATCTCATCAATCCCCGGGGCTTTGCCACTGTGGAGTTGTTTGACTACATCAGTGACTTCCGCCTGAGAAATCGACGACAATCCCCCGTTATCCTCCAGCTCTGCCTCTAACATAGAGGGTGTATTAGTCGGATTCAGGAGTTCCTCAAAGTGCTCCTTCCACCGCCCTATTACCTCCTCAGTTGAGGTCAACAGTGTCCCATCCTTACTGTATACAGCTTGGATGGTTCCCCGCTTCCCCCTACTGAGGTGGCAAACAGTTTTCCAGAAGCACTTTGGTGCCGACCGAAAGTCCTTCTCCATGTCTTCTCCAAACTTCTCCCACACCCGCTGCTTTGCCTCTTTCACGGCAGATGCTGCGGCCCTTCGGTACCCTGCAACTGCCTCCGGAGTCCTCCGGGATAACATATCCCGGAAAGACTCCTTCTTCAGTCGGACGGCTTCCCTGACCACCGGTGTCCACCACGGTGTTCGTGGGTTACCGCCCCTTGAGGCACCTAAGACCCTAAGACCACAGCTCCTCGCCGCAGCTTCAGCAATGGAAACTTTGAACATTGTCCACTCGGGTTCAATGCCCCCAGCCTCCACATGGATGCACGAAAAGCTCCGCCGGAGGTGTGAGTTGAAAGTCTGTCGGACAGGGGCCTCCTCCAGACGTTCCCAATTTACCCGCACTACACGTTTGCGCTTACCAGGTCTGTCCAGAGTCTTCCCCCACCCCCTGACCCAACTCACCACCAGATGGTGATCGGTTGACAGCTCTGCTCCTCTCTTTACCCGAGTGTCCAAAACATACGGCCTCAGATCAGATGAAACGATTATGAAATCAATCATTGACCTTCGGCCTAGGGTGCTCTGGAACCAGGTACACTTATGAGCATCCCTATGTTTGAACATGGTGTTCGTTATAGACAATCCATGACTAGCACAGAAGTCCAACAACAAACAACCACTCTGGTTTAGATCAGGGAGGCCGTTCCTCCCAATCACGCCTCTCCAGGTGTCTCCATCATTGACCACGTGTGCGTTGAAGTCCCCCAGCAGAACAATGGAGTCCCCCACTGGAGCCCCATGCAGGACTCCAATCAAGGTCTCCAATAAGGCCGAATACTCCGAACTCCTGTTTGGTGCATATGCACAAACAACAGTCAGAGTTTTCCCCCCCACAACCTGCAGGCGTAGGGAGGCGACCCTCTCGTCCACTGGGGTAAACTCCAACACAGCGGCGCTCAGCCGGGGGCTTGTGAGTATCCCCACACCCGCCCGGCACCTCACACCCTGGGCAACTCCGGAGAAGAAAAGAGTCCAACCCCTATCCAGGAGTATGGTTCCAGAACCAAGACTGTGCGTAGAGGTAAGCCCAACCAGATCTAACCGGTAGCGCTCCACCTCCCGCACCAGTTCCGGCTCCTTCCCCCACAGAGAGGTGACGTTCCACGTCCCCAGAGCCAGCGTCTGCCGCCCTGGTCTGGTCCGTCAAGGCCCCTGACCTTCACTGCCACCCATGTGGCATCGCACCCGACCCCAACGGTTCCTCCCACAGGTGGTGGGCCCATGGGCTGGAGAGATGGGAGCCACATAGCTTGTTCGGGCTGCTTATTCATTGGGGTTTTTGAACCATTCTTTGTCTGGCCCCTCACCTGAGACCACTTTGCCTTGGGAGACCCTACCAGGAGCACAAAGCTCCAGACAACACAGCCCTCAGGTTCACAGAGACACACAAACCTCTCCACCACGATAAGGTGATGGTTCACGGAGAAGTTGTTCTTGTATATGTGTTTTGTATTTACTTAAATTGGTTTTCAAATAGTTTTAAAATAGGTCTAGTGTCAACCTTTTCTACTGTAGTAATGTTTTTTGGAATGTGAAATCTTTGTGTACTGTGTAGGTTTATTGCATTATATTTAAAATGCTGTTTTATAAGTTAGTAAAATAAAGCTATTCTAAGTGAACGTTTTAAAGCTTTTTGTTTCATTCAAATGTTAATCTAAAATGTTATTGGCATGTTAATGTGTTGTGACTTGAGAATTGAGAATTGTCAATAGGCATTGAGTAAACGTTGAAGATCGACCTGTTTTCAACGTTGAAAAGTCGGACAAATTTGACGTCTTTTCAATTTTCATTTTCAACCTTCAGGAGACCATAATTAGACATTGAAGATCGACCTGTTTTCAACGTTGAAAAGTCGGACAAATATGACGTCTTTTCAATTTTCATTTTCAACCTTCAGGAGACCGTAATTAGACGTTGAAGATTTACGTCTATTCAACGACGACTTTTGCTAGCTGGGCTATGTTGGCCTGCACCGGCTACAGGCTGGCTAGCTACGAAAGCCTACGATTTTGATTCCATGGTGCGGAGCCGTGCCTTAAACTCACTAAGCCTCGCCTCCAAAGCAGCGAATAAACTACATTTATTACATATATCATTATCACTAAAGGAGGCAAAGGAATAGCTAAACATTTGACACACAGAGCAAGAGAGAGCAAGAGAGGTGGAGGAATTAGCCTAGCCTTAGGAATGGCTAAGCTAAAGTAGCTAACAGCGTTTTAACAATTGTGAGATCAGCAAGGAAGTCGCTGTAAGAGAAGAGAACTACAAGTTCTTGAGTATAACTGGTGTAGTTTAAATGCAAACCAGGCAAATAGCCACTAAATTAAACAATAAAGCAGAGTTGAGTACGTTTTTGCTGGAGCAGCAAACTAGCGTCCATAACACGGGAACACCGGAAGTGAGACAATACGCTTACCGTAAACGTCAGCACGTCTATCTGCATCGCCAATTCTCATTGTCTCCAAAATGTGCATACGCATGGGTCAGAGTTTGCATGGAGGACTGCGCATTCTCCCGTCAAGTTTGTTTTTTTATAAATCACAACCTTTGCGTGGGAAGTAGCATACACACAAAACGGGGCTGAAAATGTGTGTATGCCACTTCCCACGCAATTAATCCCACATTTATAAATGAGACCCCAGCACCTTACGGTGTTCTGTACCCAGCCCACAGTAACCTTTTTGGGCTGAATGGAACTGTAAAGACCGCTAAACTTAACTGTCACGTGACCATCCGGCACTCATACAAACCCGTTCATGAATGTTGGCATAAGTTACGAGGGAATTAGGGCCTCAGAGAGCTTTGCAGGGACACTGTTGACATCAGGACAAATGTAGGACATGTAGGCAGAGTTGTTGCAGTTTAGTTTGGACAGAGATGAGCCTGTCCAACCAATCTGAATACTTGGTTCGTTTGGTGGTGCTGGTTTTGTGGTTGTTTTGGCTGCTGGGCAGGGTGGAGAGAGCTCCCTGGTTGGGGGGAGTTGTTTCTGCTCTTAGGTGTGGATGTACCTTGGCCTAGGGCTGTGTCCCTGAGGCTCCACGCTCTCTCACTGAGGTGGATGTGGTGCTGCTGACAGATGTCTCTGTGGTCATGGACTTTCTGCAGTTGTGTATATTTCTTTGTAATACACGCAAAAAAGCCTATATTCAGATCCATTACTTAAGTAAAAGTCCTGCATTGAAAATGTTACCTGAGTTAAAGTATGTAAGTATCATCAGGAAAATGTACATAAATGTAGAAAAATCCTCACATTTTAGAAACTGGAAAGGATCCAAACAGTTTATTATTGCAGCTGGACTTGTAGGCTGTTATATTGTTGGGTAGTTTAATTTATAATAAAACATCGTATTTTATAAAATGCATGTGTTTTGTGTGCAGAAATCTTAATTTGTAAGGTAACTAGTAACTAAAGCTGTCAGATGAATGTAGTGGAGTAAAAAGTACAATATTTCTCTCTGAAATGTAGCGGAGTAGAAGTAGAAAGTGGTAGGAAAAGAAAAGTAAAGTACAAGTACCTCAACATTTGTACTTAAGTACAGTACTTGGGTAAATATACCTATTTACATTCCACGACTGCTTGGTAGAAGATAGGACAGAGTCACACCACAGTGCTATTGGTAAGTCTCTGAACCTTGCTGTCAGGTCGTTGGTCCCCGTATGGACCAAGATGTTCTTCACACCCTGATACCTCTGTTTAGATGGTAAACAGGTGTTAATAAAGTGAGGTGCTCACTATGTAGACAAGTTGTAAGATATTAACTTTTCCTGTTACTATCTCTCTCTCTCTCTCTCTCTCTCTCTCTCTCTCTCAATCTCTTTCTCTCTCTCAATCTCTCCATCTGTACTCAGGTCATTTTTGACCACAGAAGAAGAGAGACAGCGATATCAACAGGGGAAGCTCACATATAAGGTAAGACACAACTATACAATAATAGCGACATTTTAGGTTAAGCATTAAAGCGTTCTAAAAGCAACTTTGAGATTTGTGAAAACTTTATTATATTATTTTTTAAATGCAATAAAGGGAGATTCCAGTCAATTATCCTGGAAATGTACCTCAGTTGATCCAGACTATGGTACCTCTAACACAGGCCACAGTTATGGCTTTGGCCAAGTTGAGGACAGTAAAATTGGCAGAAGCATTGATTTGATTTTTCTTTTTTAGAATTTGTGTTTCAGTTAATTAACCAATTAACTAACCCAACTATGAAGATGTTTTTCAAAAGGAATACAAAAATATCTTTTCTAATTCTTTTTTTTGTGAGAAAGAAGAGATGTTCATGGAATTAAGAAATTTAATGGAGAGACTGACTTCCACATTGAATGTCAAACGATGTGCTGTTGTGAATCTGTCACATTCCATTCTGTAAAAACTCAAACAAAGCCTCTCATCTGTTTTTATTGGTATCATACGTACATTTGTATCAAATTGTTTCACTGTTTTCCTTCTTGAAGATTTATTGTGAACCAACCATGAACCAATCCTCCTTTCCTCTTGGCCCTTTTCTTATCTAGTGAGTAAGTGAATGGAGCGAATTGTTAGAAAATGTATAGATTGTTGAGTCTCTCTGAACCTTTACAACATTGTGAACTGAACCCTGCTTTGGGTCGCTTTGTTCTCCGAGATCTTGTAACTGCTTTCAGAATCAAATCACAGAGGTCAAGCCAGTAGAAGATATGGATCATATAACACAGTAAATCTGCAGCACTGCTGTTTTGCATTTTCACAACTATAATAAAAGGTGTCAAAAATATGAAACTGTGTTTAAAGAGAATCTTTAGCCTCTCTGGGATAATGTAGTCCTGAGTCCTTTTTTGGTGTTGCATTTTAACAAATAGAATAAAGCTCTGACAAATCTTAAAGTAATATTACTTGAAGAACATATTGTATCTGAGCAGTTCTCTGCAAATTGTTAAATTTGGGTCCGGATGAAACTTTGAACTCTGCTCTGTACTGAAAGCAGCGACGAACGTTGTTTTGATTGAATAAAAAAAAAGGGTGCGTCAGTTGAAAATCCTTTTTTAGATAGATTACTAGATCTTCAGTTAACTTTGCCTTTGGTCCTTTCAACGGTTGTTGCATTTGAGTTTAGCAGACAAAACGTGACTGTCCTGCAGAGACGACAGTTAAATGTCCCATGGCATGAACATTTCACTTTATGAGGGTTTTTTGAACATTAATATGAGTTCCCCCAGCCTGCCTATGGTCCCCCAGTGGCTAGAAATGGTGATAGGTGTAAACTGAGCCCTGGGTATCCTGCTCTGCCTTTGAGAAAATGAAAGCTCAGATGGGCCAATCTGGAATCTTCTCCTTATGAGGTCATAAGGAGCAAACTTTTTTTGATCATCTCTGCTCTAATTTCTCAAAATGTGGGCACATTTTCAATTAAATCTTATTTATAGTGTCAAAAGTTATCTCTGGACACCTTACTGATAAGATAGGCCTAGACCACAATCTTCACACACTTTTCAGAGACCCCCCCCCAAGAGCAAGCAGTTGGTGCAACCGTGGAGGAAAAACTTCCTTTTAACAGACAGAAGCTGCATCGGCATTGCCAGATAGCAGTAGGTGTTGGGTACAGTCCTTTACTGGAACATAATGTGCCCCAGAATTCCTGTATAATAATTTGATTCAACATGGATTCATATCAGAATCAGAATAGGGTTTATTTCGACAGTAAGTTACACTTACGAGGAATTGGCCTTGGTCATTGGTGCATACATAATAAACGAATATATTAAACATTAATATGAAATAAACAATAAATACAGAAACAAATATTTTGTCTGTTTGCTGTTTAATGTAAAAAAAAGGAGGCTGAATGGTTTGAGTGCAGAATGTGCAAATAAAAAATTATATATATATAGTATACCCCTGCATTCATTTATGTTCCTCCCTTGTTTCTTCTTTACTCAGAAAGAGCAAAGTGCCTTATTTCCCTGGTCGGTGAACCCCTTCAGTCTGAACACAAGATGGCTGATAAAGTGGCTGACTTTCCCAGTGGCCCGCTGGATATGTACAGGAACAAAGCCTCTTTCAACTGGAAGGAAATGGTCTGTTTCTTAGACGGAGAGGAAATCATTGCATTTAAGGTAGCTGTCAGCATCAAATGCTCTCTGTAGTTACAACATTTTTGTAATAGGTTCAATAGTATACACAATTGCCATTTGCAACAAAGATCCCGAGGCTGGAGTCGAACTTCGGACCATGTGATTATGTAAAATTCTACAAGAGAATCTGAAAGACCTAAGAGTTTTACTAAACGCTGATAAAAACAAAGCTAAAACATGCTATTTTCAAGAGCCAGGGATATAGATTATGGTTACCCTAATATTTCCACTATGAACGGACTTACTATCGAGAGAGTCACAGAATAAAATATCTCGGCATCTGGATTGATGAAAAACAATTGTTTTAGTGCACCTGACTCGTGGAACAAAATACAACACTTTCTCAAAATCAACTCATTGTGCCTTAAAGGACATTTTAGAAATCTGATTTTGGACCTCCAGACTTCTACTTGTAATTGCTTTACATAGTTGTATTTATTTTGCATCCTGGTTGTCCTAATCAGTTTATCAAATTGTCTTTCTATTTGGGAATTTCTGTGTTCTTAACATGGTGTTGCTTCCTTTTCTGTGTTTAATTCTTTGTCTATCCTGATCATGTTCTCTTGTGCTGCAGCAACATGTGTTCAAGACACTTGAGAATGACCCTCTGTTTGCACGTCGGCCCGGTGAAGACATCCCTCTCGCGAAAATGAGAGAGCTGACCTTCTTCAGGTATCAACATAACCATATGCAACCACCAGTGACAGCATATGTTATCTATCATATCCTTAAATGTACATAAAGAAAATAAAGCTTCAGATAAAAAATTCACAGGTTAAAGCAGCTCATCCGCTACAACTTTCTGACAAGAGAAGAGGTAATGGCTAACCCCTTGAAGGCTGTGACTCTCAATAGTTGCCTGATCATGTATGACTGTTCCTTGGCGGCCAAGTACTTTCTCAACAAAGAGGTTAGTGTGGATTGGTGGGATTGAATATGGGTGTATCAAAAATTTAAAGAGGTTGAATGAAATGTATACTATAATTTGATCTACTTAGCAATAAAATGCATTATATTTACTTTCTTCATTAATAATCCTATAGTGTTGACTTTCCATATTGACTATGCCCCTATACTGTACAGGGCCTGTACTTTGCTTTTCTTCAACATGCAACTAGCCCTCCAACCTAAATAACAAGATTTGTCATTTGTAATTGCCTTTTTAAAATTACCATATCACTGTTAGGGTTTAGCCAGGCTATTGATATATTACAATTACATTTACTATGGACATTCATGGTTCCCACATGATGTAGGCTAATACCGTTTCATCTAGCACCATCATCAGGTAAACATTTCAATCTGTCCAATAGTTTATTAAGATTAAAGATGCTGAACATGGAGAAATTGCTTACTAAACATCACCATGTTATCATTTAGCTCAAAGCACCACTTAAAGTACAGCGTCAAAGAGATGCTAACTGTAGACTCTGTATGGATAGTTTTTTATATTTCTCCCAAACTTTAGCTAGCAACTTTCCTTTTTCATTTTCATTCATTGTCTCATCCCTGTAAAACATATTGGTTTCAGATTTATGGATCAACTATTGCCAACTTAGGATCAGGGAGACACAACAACTATGTTGAAAACATTCAAGACATGACGGTAAGAGTTCAACACAGCTTTACGCTGCCAATAACTCCACTTTACAGTTGCATCAGTGCTTTATTAATGGCCGTCGAACGGGACAATGCGGTACAGGGAGGGTCTACAATGATCCTGCCCCTATAGATTGATAAGATGCATGTGCTGAATGATCAACATTAAATCTGAATTTGCAACTGCATGTGTCTGTTGTAGATGTTTGGATGCTTTGGAATGACTGAGCTGAGCCACGGCAGCAACACCAGAGCCATGAGGACCACAGCAACATATGACCCCTCCACCCAGGTCAGAACACGCACCACCAGACACAAACAATATATGCTTGTATGAATGTTAAATGGCAATATGACAGCATAAATGTATCTACAGTAGGTATGCCATTTTTCCTTAATGTGTTTCTTTTGTTGCTCGTCACAGTTTTGAATTTGTCAGGTTGCCAGCAGGGCCATAAAACCATTAGGAACACCAAAGTCATTTCCTGGGTTTCAACAGTTTATAGCTAGAAATACACACCAATTACATATGGTAAAAGGCTAAAATCGTACAAACAAAAAAACAAGAGCAACCAGGCTTGGACTTTCAATCCCAGTTGTATTTTAATATAATATAATTTTTTAGTCAATTCAAGTTTTCTCATAATTCACACGAGAAAAGCAAGGATTAGAAAAATATCTACAAAATGTAGTCTTAATTGGTTATCTAAATCAATTACTACAAAGTTATTTCACACCAGACAGTCTTATTGACAGGAAAGAAGGAAAAATCCTGACACTCTCAATCACTTGTGCTCACTTTATTAACATTTTGGTCCTCAAACCTTCATCTGATAAAATATATCCTGGTAAAATGTTTCTGGTTTACTGGTCCTTCCACCTTCTCAGATTTCATTGGGAAATGTTGGGGGAATTTGGACTTATTTTCCATTTACCTTTCTACTCTGCAGGAGTTTGTGATCAATTCTCCGGACTTTGAGGCCGCCAAGTTCTGGGTGGGGAACATGGGTAAGACTGCGACCCACGCTGCGGTGTTCGCTCAGCTCTACACGCCTGACCAGGTGTGCCACGGCCTGCACTTTTTTGTTGTGCCGGTAAGACTCTAACCATCAATCCCTGACCAAGTTGTTAGTAAGTTAGTTTGTACGTTGTGGTTACATTATCAGGAAATGTTATTTGATGTCACACAGCATAAAATCTCAGAAAACTCAGTATTACCCAAGTTTTCAACTTGGAATGTTGTTCCTAGTCTACAGTACAGTGTGACAATGAAATATACAATGTCATTTGGTAAAAGAAATCCAAAACCAGAAAAGGTTATGTTGTCTGGAGTGTACGTTATGAATGTTGTCATGTCATAACAACATGTCATGTCATGTCAGTTGACAGACAACATAATCCAACCAAAAAACAAAATGTGTGTTAATGTGACAAAGCGCTCACACAGGGTAATAGACTCACAAATGCGTGACTCATTCTTAGGTGTCAAAGTCCAAACAGTGTATCCACAAACGGTAAGAGAAAATACAGGCAAAAGCACCAAAACTCAGAGGCACAGATGCAAACTCAGAAGGCAAAGCAGGGTCAACAAACTCATTAGGAGCACACAAGGAAAACAGGTTGGAACGTTGGCACAAACGGTACAAAACGGACTGGCACAGGACTAAGGAAAGTGGCAGGGATATATACACAGACACAGAGGAGACAATTGGACACAGGTGCAGCACATTAGGGGAGGGGCATGGGGCATTATGAGGCATTATGAGACATGGCGGGAAGGCAGACAAAGACCAGGAAGTGAAGTGACCTAAAACGAGACAAGACAGTCCGTGCGTTCATGGACATTGGAAAAACGTTTTTTCCGAGTGAAAACGTCACCATTCATGTAACGTCCTGTGGGAATCAGAGGTTGGAAACTCGGGCTGGATTTTGATACCCGAGTTCCCCAGTTGGTGACGCGTTGTTGACAACTGACGTTTGATGGAGGCGACTTTGGTTTACTGAACATATTTCAATGATAATAAACTGTTTATTGTGGACAAATGCCTCTGCCAAGAAACATACACAGACATAATATGTTTAAAAATCTGAGTTAAATCAATAACCATTGTGCTGCAGCTGAGAGATCCCAAGACCCTGCTAGCTCTGCCTGGTGTGCTGGTTGGAGACATGGGCAAGAAGCTGGGGCAGAACGGACTGGATAACGGGTAGGTGACAGCAGAGGGAGGCATTGTTGTATTTTACCCAAAGATCTGATGTTTAACAGCTTGTTACAGTGGCAGAGAAAGCCCAAGGCTCTAACATGTAGAAATGTACGACCTCTTACAGAAAACAAGTCAATACAGAAATGGTGTTACATGCTTGAGCTCTATAATAAAATGTAAAATGATGCAAGGACAGTGACAGTATGAATGTAAGTGTGGTGGGAAAGTATGCATGTCGAGAGTTTTGACTAACATAGGCCTACTGTATGTGAAGTAGCAATCACAGGTAAGCTACATTATATAGTCCCCAGTTGACATTGTATCATTTTGGGTGCTGGTGAGTGCAAGACATCTGGATAAAATATTTTCTTCTGGATATTTTCCAGCTATTTCCAGCTCAGTCATTTCCATTCTTAAGCTCAGGATGCCCACTTCAAGCTACTGCTCAATATTACTGTTAACTTGCTTTCCCACCGCATTTTGCGTACAGTCTATTTTAGCTGGAAGCGTAGGCTGGACTTCATCAGTATTTCAAGAGTTATTTGTACAAATGAAAGCCAAAGAGGCTCATCTTGAAAAATTACTTATATTTATCATATATTTATGTTATAGTTCAAAGTGCTGATTTTTACCATACTACACACACCATACACCATCCCTTGCTCATGTAAAGTGGCAACACATGTTCTTCAGTGCCTCAGTAAAACAACTAAATGGAGCTAGCTGCATTGATAGTTTATAGCAGTGAAATGTCAGACCCGGAGGAAATATTTGAGACTGATACTAAAGCATGCAAAAAAACTGATTTTAACAAAGCAAATCAAACGGGCTGTAATATACAGGGTTAAGTAATGTATCCATTTACAATGTGTTGGTTCAAGCTTCTTGAATGAGAGAATTCATTTATTTTTGCATAACAATCACAGTAAATGGGGCTGGTATTGAACCTCTGTACTTTCTTGATACTGACCGGAATGTGTGTGGAATTTGGGTTTTAGTCAGGCAATAAAGCAGTTGATAAATTCAATGATTTATTATTTTTTGCTGCTTAAAGTTCAAGCAAACACATCACTACCCTGGAAATCCAGAGTTCTCATGAGAGCACAATCTGAATTTGCTCAGCGAGTCACTCTGCCATTCAGTAATGATGCTCATTAACTATGCCCTGGTAGCTGAGCTGCACCAATCACATCGGTGTATCTGATAGAGGCGAGCAGATGACGACAGCGCTGTGAAGTTGAAGTCATTAGTAAACATTACATGATGGCTACGGTTGAACACCAATTGTTTGAAACGGCTTTGGCCGATACAAGGAACGAGTTAGACTTGGCTTTTTATCTAAAAAGCCAAGTCTAACTCGTTTTTTTCTTTGCAAGAAGGACGTTTTTGCTGTTTTACCGACCAGATACGAAGAGTTTAATCTACCAGTTAGCTCCGCTGGTAGCTAAGTGTATGGGTACACTCTGGATACGTCACTCCGTGTATTGTTGTGATTGGTTGTAGCGTTATCCAGTTGTGTGCAGTGAGATTTTCAAATGCATGCTTGGTGCCGCCCCTCGAGTTGGGCCATTTTCATTACTCATTGCCAGACCCTTAATCTTTCGGATTTGGCTCTGGATTTCCAGGTTACCACATCACTATAATTTCAATATATATGTAGTTCTTTTGTGTTGCATGTTTCCAGTGTCTGTGTAACCAAATATAATTTCTCTGTCTCTCTCCCTTCAGGTTTGCTTTGTTCAATAATGTGAGGATCCCTCGGGAGAATCTGCTGAATAAGACGGGAGATGTTACTCCTGATGGTCGCTACATTACACCAATTAAGGTTAGTTAGATTTCCACTGGTGGAAAGCGCTCAATAGGCATTGGAAGCACTAATTCAAGATAAATTTAAGATGCACTATTTCTTAACAATTAATAAAATGGTTGAGTAATGTGTAAGGTGTCGCTAGAAGGGATAAACCTACAGCAAATGTTCACCAACTCTGCAGTTCCCCTCAGCTCTACAGAGCTTTTAAGCCTCTGCCAGTGATCCAATCCTTATATTCAATTGCTGTAAATATGGATTTAAAATATACTGTATCTAGCTCATTGAAATAACAGCTGTAGTACACATAATCTGACCAACCTTTTATATAAACTAAATGAATACAAATACTGAAGACCATGTTTCAAAAATATTAAATTGATGGATAAGCTTAAATTATTGATATGATTTTTATGAAAGTTTAAGTGGGAGAATGCGACTCCTAACAATGACATGAATTGATCGGAGTAAAGACGTCTCGCTCCTCCAGAGAAAACACAGATCAAGCAGACAAGCACCACTGAAGTACTGAGGTGGACAAAACACAAGAGTAAAGAAATGATTGTTTTTGATCGGCTCGATTTCAACTGACACAAATACATTAAAGTATGCACGGATTGGACATCTCCAGCTAGTGTAAGTAAGTAAGTAAAATGTACTTATATAGCGATCCCCTAACCCATAAAAAAATTGTTTTAACAGATTTTTAATAGAGTCAACAGAGACAGCAGATTGTATTGGAGGAGGCAGAGCATTCCAAAGTCTATGTGCTACCGACGCGAAGGCTCGGTCACCACAGGTCCTAAGCCGGGTGCGAGGAACATTTAGCAAATTTGACATAGTAGACCTTAGAGGACGCACTGTAAAATAAGGTACCAGAAGGTCAGTCACATATGCAGGTGACTAACCTGATCCTATATTTGACAGGGAGCCAGTGGAGAGACTTGAGTACAGGGGTGATGCGAGACAGTCTTCTCTAGATGACCTTGAAAGTTGCCTTGCGGCAGCGCTTTGAATGGACTGAAGGCAATTGAGGGCAGACATACTGAGTGCAGAGAATAGTGAACTGCAGTAGTCAATGCGGGAAGAGATAAATGCATGTACGTATGAGCTCAAGTTCAGCAGTTGAAATTACACATTTCAATTAGCTAATATTTCTCAGATGGAAAAATAACAAGATTGGGTTAGCTGCTTTACATGTGTGTCAATCAATGTAGATTCATCAAACATCACCCCTAAATTGTGCAGATTTCAGCGGACAGCAGAGGACTTCTTAAGTTACTGCTTCTAGATTTCTTAAGTTACAGCCTTCTCTACCACCTGAGCCAAAGCTGCCTGGCTCAGCCAAAGCAGAAATCTCAAGATGGAGACCTACAGACATGAAACCAAAACTATCACATAAAATCTACAGTAATTTAATTGCCTTTTAAAGCTGTGTAAAAATCTAATACTCATGTACTCCCATCAATGTTTATTTCACCAGCAAATCCCATAGGAACCGCTCCCCTTGCAAAAACTCTATTTATAATGCATGCAGGCACAGATGTGAATAAACAAATGTAGTAGGCAACCTTTAACTGTTCATCAGTCAAACGCTGTCTCCACATTATGGCTGCTTTTCACTGCTGCAGTGGTTTAATGAGCTCTCAGGGGCCAAATCCATATGGATGTGGTGAGAAGATGGCTGGTAATGACAACCAGGCCTGGAACATTCCTCTGGTACCCCATGAGAGGTGTAAATAGCAAGGACAGTCCAGGGGCCTGCATTACAAAGCTAGATGAGTGGGTCAGGCAGCTATCTTTGGGCTTAACTTTATGCTTTTGCAAAGCTGGCAGACTTTAAACCTGCAGGCTGGATCCCCATGGTACTGTTAACTTTTAATAATATGGAAATGATTTATAGTGTTTCTGCAGCTTCTTCTATCGTTTACATTTCACCTTGCTGAATATCAATTTATGCTGTCGCTATAACCAAATGTTCCCACGGATATATTCATATAAAGTGTTCCACTGGTTGTTCTGATGATGTTGTTTGTACTTAACAACTCCCCCACTTTCACTCGAAAATGCTGGTAGCTGGATTGGAAAACCCAGAGTTAACTTAGCCAGTAGATAACCAGCTTCGTGATACTGTTTATCCAGGACGGCCACTGTTCGGCTCAGTGAAGCCAGCTGGTATCTAGACGAATATCCCATTCTGTTGTTTCTCATGTCTCTCCGTTGTGACGTTTCTCTCGTTCAGGACCCCAACAAGCGTCTCGGGGAGTCTCTGGGTGCCCTGTCAGTTGGCAGGGTGTATATCACCAGGACGGCTTTGGTCAACCTGAAGCTGGCTCTGATTATCGCCATCCGCTTCTCAGCCACCAGAAAACAGTTTGGACCCAAAAACACAGAGGAGATTCCTGTTTTGGAGTACCAGTTACAGGTCAGGTTGGAGGGAGGGAGTGAATTTGAAATCAAATGTACCTAATCATATTACAGAGTACAGGGTAATAGACTCATAAATGCACAACTCATTCTAAGGGGGCCAAAGTCCACACTAGCGAAAATACCAAAACTCAGAGATCCAAAACCAGAAAACAAAGCAGGATTAAACTCACTAGAAGCCCACGGGGAAAACAAGCTGACACAAACGGTACAAAACAAACTGGCACAGGTATATATACACAGACACAGAGGAGACAATTGGACACAGGTGCAGCACATTAGGGGCATTGACAACTTGAAAAAATATCCCCTTTTATAGTACATTTAGAACAGATTAAATGTGCATTTAATTTGCGATTCACCCTAATCTTAATTTGTGTTTCATTTCATTTAAAAAATTCTTGTATATTTACAGAAATGTTTTTTACTATGCACTGTAAAAAATAAATAAATGTTTACCCAAATTCCTTGGATATTTTTTACGTTGTTTCAGCAATGGCGTCTGATTCCGTACCTGGCAGTAGCGTATGCTCTTGAACACTTCTCCAAATCCATCTTCATGAACTTTTTTGAGTTCCAGATTGGACAGATGATGAGGGAGAAGAGTGACAGACAAGTGAGTTAAGATGATGTGCATGTGTGTGTCTATATCCAGAGTTAGAATAACTCTATAGTCTAATATGTCTGCTGTGTGTGTATTGCAGGCAGAGATGGGGAGGGAGATCCATGCCATAGCATCCTCTAGTAAACCGCTGGGCTCATGGATTGCTCAGAGAGGGATTCAGGAGTGTAGGGAGGCCTGTGGTGGACATGGATACCTGGCCAGTCAGTCACACACACACACACACACACACACACACACACACACACACACACACACACACACCCCTACACACCTAACTACCTTTTCTCTTTCTCAGTGAACCGGCTGGGTGATCTGCGTAATGACAATGACCCAAACTGCACATATGAAGGAGACAACAACGTCTTGCTGCAACAGACCAGCAACTACCTGCTCAGCTGGCTCCATGCTAAACACCGTGGTCAGTCCCCTATGCACTGAGGAATTATTAAACTATATTAAGCTTTTAATGTTAGGGGGGCGCTGGTAAAAGGTTGCACTGTAGTAGTGCCAAAATTCCTTCAAAAGGCTGACTTTAAAGTTGAGTTCTGCACAAGGGTTGTGCCGATTTACAATCATATCGCTTTTTCGTGATTACCAGGATGTTCTGCAGTTGCTAATGCTGATGCACCTGCCAATGTTAAGGAATATTTTGGACCATGTACAATAACAATGAAGGCCCAGTCACTAGCATTCATCACCAATTAGCCAAAATTAGCTCATCGTGATAGTGACATATTCACGTTTTTCACCATCACCTTATCGTGGCGGAGAGGGTGGCGTGTCCCTATGAACCTAAGGGCTATGTTGTTGGGAGCCTGGTGCTCGTTGTAGGGTCTACCGTGACTAATTGGTCACAGGCGAAGGGCCAGACTAAGAATGGTTTAAAAATACCATATGATAAAACAAGGAAGAGGAGGAAGTACCCAGCATGGAGGAAGCCCAGGGCCCACGTCTGGAGCCAGGCCCAGAGGTGGTCAAGGAAGCAGTCTGACTGTAGAAGGAGTCCTTTCGGGATATGTTATCCCGGACGACTCCGGAGGCAGTTGCAAGGTACAGGTGCAAGGTAAAGGGCTGCAGCCTCTGCTGTGAAAGAGGCAATGCAGCGGGTTTGGGAGAAGTTTGGAGAAGCCAAGGAGAAGGACTTTTGGCTGGCACCAAGGTGCTTCTGGAAAACTCTACCACTTCAGGAGTGGAAAACGGTAAACCATCAAAGCTGTGTGCAGTAAGGATGGGAGGCTGTTGACCTCAACTGAACGGAGCTGCTGAATCCAACTAACATGCCCTCTACGATGGAGGCAGAGCTGTAGGATGATGGGGGATTGTTGTCAATTTCCCTGGTGGAAGTCACTGAGGTCAAACAACTCCACAGTGGCAAAGCCCCAATTGATGAGATCTGTCCAGAAATGCTGAAAGCTTTGGGTGTGGAGGTGCTGTCTTGGATGAAATGCCTCTTCAACATTGCGTGGAAGTCTGGAACAGTGCCCAAGGATTGGCAGACTGGGGTGGTGGTTTCCCTGTTCAAAAAGGGGTATCAGAGTGTGTGCCAATTTCAGGGGTATCCCACTTCTCAGCCTCCCTGGTGAAGTCTACTCCAGGGTGCTGAAAAGGAGGGTTCGATATATTTTCAAACGATATATGAGATTGGACAATACCGTTTGTATCGATATGGTTTAATGTTGCGTTACATGACCCATTTCTTCTGTAAAGCCATGCCTGTGTTTGGATCTCTCCTCTCACTCTCCGCGCAGCTCTGTAATTTCAAAAAGGAGAAAATCCTGGCATTAGCATTGTCAGAAAAGATAATATTTCAACTTAGCATGTTTTCTTAATATTTGATGACACATTTGGGGATTTATTACAGTAAATATATTACATGTTGGACCTTTGAATGTGATGCTTTCATCTAAAAAGATATTGAAAATATTAACAGCCTACCTTGTTTTATTCAATGTGATATTAGAATTATTTTCAAATAAAAAAATTTCTTTACAAAAACAAGATTTGGTCTTCAAAAAGTATTTTTCCAAAAATGAGTCTTGAAAGAGGGCGGGTCCTCTTATAATCAGGGGCGTCTTATATTCAGACCAATAGAGTATTTTTGTACACTGTGACATCCTATTGGGGATTGTGGGAGAAGTAAAGCTTTAGATTGTTCTTGTTTTTGTTCCGTTTAATTAGTCCTGACACATGCGTTATGAGCTATATTTAAAAAAGAAATCTGCTTCATTCTCCCTGTTCACAAAGGCTTCCCTCTGTGCACCATGAGGAACATTAATGTTAGACATATACTACGAGATCTGAATTTTCAAGGTGAATTCTCAGTAAATGTCGTGTATAAGGCAATTAGATCATGTATTGGCAACCTCAGACACACTGACAGAATTCATTGTGAGCGCAGGAACTCTTATCTCTAAAGTTTCAGCTGCTGTGTTGTGCGGTTTCAGATGGTGTGCGCATTGAGTCTCCTCTTCACACTGTGGATTTCCTGGATGATTCCCACAAGATCCTGGAAAGCAGGTTCACAGCAAGAACGATGGAGGAGTGTATGGACTCTGCAGGTACTCCTAGAACTCAGAAGGGATTATTCCCTGAACTCTACATGGTGTCTAAATATACATTTAACCAGTTATCTAAATTTCACAGATACATACATTCTACTGACTGCATTTCTAGAGTTGTTTCTCAGTTTAACATAGTGAGCGTACTCCTTTTTTCACCATATCAGTGCCACTGGCAGCCTATAAGTGGCTGGTGTGTTTCCTGCTGGAAGAGAGCCAGAAGAGGCTGGAGCAGGAGATGGCCTCGGGAAAGGAGGAGTTTGAGGCCCGTAACAACAGCCAGGTAAGACACACACACACAAACAGAGACACACACCACTGCACAGAGCATATTTTTGCCAATAACCTAAGCTTCTGATGTAACTCATTATCAAACCAAAGCATTGGAAGTGATGGCTCAGAATTGAATTGCTGTCCACAGAAGATAGACATGTTGCGTCATTTCTCCAGGCCAGCTGATTAGAAACAGAAATAAATGGTAACAGTAAAACAGAGGTGTGAGTTTTGGACTCTTTACAGAGTCTTGGCTGCATCATATGGTTTGTGTTATGTCCCAGATGCAGGCCGGAGGTCAGACACAGTGTCAGACGGGTGTGTGCTGTGGTTCTGGGAAATGTGTGTGTCACTGGATTCAGTAATATGTCACTTGTTTTTGAGCAATTAATATAACATACGCACATGTAACAATTCAATTCAGTGTAGCAAAGTAACAGTCTCTAGAGAGTGAGTCATTTAGTATGTTGATTGAGGTTGTTGAGTGTACATGTGCAGTTTTTGAAAAAAAGTTTGATTAGTCAAGTCCAAGAAGGTACTGTAAGGTGTACAGTGTGATTATTCTTTTTCAAAAAGCAGAGCTAGATCTAGTAAACCAAGTCTTGACGCCCCTTCCGCTATTGAGAGTTTTTAAGTTTTACAAGCACAGTAGAAGCTTTACCGGCATCAGTGTTCATATTGTATGTATTTTGAAGGGTTAATAACCACAACAAAGAACAAATCACACAACTCCGCATTTTTTGTTAAGTCTTGCTTGTCGCTGTAGAAATGTAAACGCATGCAAGCTAGCTAGTAGCTAGCTCTCATAGCTACTATATAGGTTATATTTATCTCACAAAGATCTTGGACTTAAGACTTAATGGTATGGTTTATAGCTGGAGTAGGCAGTTTTTGCAAAAAATCCATAATAACCTTTAAGTGTTCTGAGAGAAAACCAGTACTCTGGCACCTCGTCTTGGCCCTGTTTTCAGGCTTTAGAAAATCTAGCTTTTTACGGGAGACTGGCCAATCACAGGTCATTTCAGTGCCCTGTAATGAACTACTACAACTACTATTTCTAGTCATAGTTCCATTATCTTTATTGTGACTATTATTTGCCACTGTTCATCACACCCCCAACCGGCACCGTCAGACACCAACTACCAAGAGCCTGGGTCTGTCTGAGGTTTCTTCCTAAAAAGGAAAATTTCCCTTGCCACTGTCGCACTAAATGCTTGCTCTTGGAGGAATTACTGAAAATGTTGGGTCTTTGTAAAATATAGAGTGTGGTCTAGGCCTACTCTATCTGTAAAGTGTCTTGAGAGAACTCTTGTTATGATTTGATATTATAAATAAAATTGAATTGAAAATTAATTTAATGTGAATTAGGTTTCTTACTTCTTAAATAGAATCTGGAAGCTCCAGTGTCACTTTTGATGGAGCTAGCTCGGCAGTTTCACCCTACTCTTAGACTTTGATTTATAGTATTGACTGGAGCTATCACTGTAAAGATTAATAATCTAATTGGACTCTCATTTAATGTACAAAGATTACAATTTACCCATGATATAAGCATATGAACTGTGATAACAGTGGCTTGATGTTGTTCGTCTGAGTTTATAGCAGACATAAAAAATGATGCTATAAATGTTTCCGTGTGTGTGTGTGTGTGTGTGTGTGTGTGTGTGTGTGTGTGTGTGTGTGTGTGTGTGTGTGTGTGTGTGTTTAGGTCTACCACTGTCGCTCCCTGGCCATCGCCTACATAGAACACAACTGCCTCCAGAGGTTTGTGGAAGAAAAAGTTATCTCAGGTCCAATTCAGTGGCTGGTTCAGCTGAGCTTTATTCACTGCGCAGAGGATAGAGAAAGGGCTCAAGAAGCTGTAGGATTCTCAGAGTCTCTGGCCAGGGTTTTACACAAGGTTACAGAAAGCAACAGAATAACTGAGAAAACATTCACAAGACTATCTGAGTAGATTTGCATGTCTGCTCAAACTATTGAAAAAAAAAAAAAAAAAGGTCCTTTGTTTAAATGAGGTGTGAATCTCCACTGGAGCCAACCTGGGCTCTAAACAAAAGCTCTCACTCACAGTGACCAAAGTAAAATGCTTTGTTAGACAAAAGGCAGACAGACTTCATAATTCAGGAGACACTAAAAGTGTGTTGATCAGGGAAAATAATAGGAACTAAATTAGTGAGCAGGAAAGAGGATATACGGATAAAATAAGACTTAAACTGCTAGGTAAATCATTTTCTTCTACAGGTTTCATGAGCTGACTACTGATACGGACACACCAGCTGGTCTCAGACCTGTACTAAGCAAGCTGTGTGCCCTGTATGGGCTGTGTAGCCTCAGGAACCACATGGCCACACTCTACCAGGGTGTGTACTGTACTCTATATACAACATGCATCAATCTAGATAATGCATTGCATTGTATAGATATTTGTAACACAGTTTTGTTAATGCACAGGTAATTACTTGAGTGGAAGGAAGCCCATGGAGTTGGTCCAGATGGCCATTATCACTCTCTGCTCCCAGGTACAGAAACATTCCATCTATTCCATACGTAAGGGTTAAAGGTGACATATCATGCTTTTCCGTGTTTTCTGTCATATCCACAATGTTATAATGCATACTGCTAACTATTAAGTAGCTACATGCTAACGCGTAATAGCTGCAATCTCGGCCAATGCTGGTAATTTCTCCCTAAATTCTGATTGCTTTTTCTGCTGGGACATGTCCGGTTGTGTAATATTTGGTTTAGAAGCCTTTGTTGGTGATTTTTAACGGTACAAAGTCCTGCTATATACGCCGTTGCAGTAGCTCCAGCTCTGGAGATTCCAGGAAGCGTGCTGGCCAATCAGAGCAGACTGGGCTTTGGCGGGAGGGGGGCTTAAAGAGACAGGTGCTCCTACAGAGCGTCTCATAGAGAGGTGCAGCAGCCATGGGCAGCGTGAGAACAAGTTTTTTTTTTTAAACATTAAAGCATGTAGACATGTTCTAGTACAAACACAAAATGCAAGTATAATCCTGAAAATGCTATATAATGTGTACTTTACTAGAAATTTGCGTGGAAACCCGTTGCCTTAAACCGCTTAAGTTTTTACACAAGGTGAAACTTAACAGCTCAAGATGTATTAACACAGAGTGGTAAGTTTATGGAGTAGACAAATCAAGTTTACATTAGTCATTACTTAAAATTATTAGTACAACATGAATTATTTTGTTGAAATATAACAAACATAAAACATTAGGCTATATTTAACACAACTAAATTAAGAACTTGTTCTTATAAATATGTTTTTTTATTTTATGACAGTATAATTTTAAGAACAGTGTATTCAATGCATTTGTTCCAATAAAACAGAAAGGATATCCAAACATAGATTGTAATTATGGTATACTGTATGTTATAGTGTTTATTGTTATCAGGTCCCTTTCTTGTGTCTGCCCATACTTCCTGACTGTCTTCATTAAGCTGAATAATGAAGTTATGATGATGCCCCCCCACCTGACTTTAAGCTCAACCTGACCTGCTCTGTCTGTGTGTCTCTTCCAGCTGAAGGATGATGCAGTAGCATTGGTGGATGTTTTAGCACCTACTGATTTCATTCTCAACTCACCTATTGGCAAAGCTGATGGACAGGTAAAGACATACATATACATAAAACCTATTTATACCTCAGTACATAGGCGGAAATCGTAGGAGGGTCGGGATCCATCCCTTCTGAGGGTTGTCCCCCCCCATAAAAATATAATTAAAACCACAATTTGTATGGTATATAATATACACTTTAATTTATTGTGTAAGTAGTAAAAGAATAAAATAAATAAAAGTCGCCCCCCCCCTCCCTTGCCTCACAGTGGTTTGGTCCACCGCTTGGTTTCCTCCCTTTACGTTAACGTACTCAGAAGTCCGGTGGGACTCGTGGGAGAGAACGAGTTGCATCACTAAGTAGTCTGGCAAGGCTCTTTTATTCATTCTAAAAATTGGATGAAGTGATTATTTTCTCTAATACAGATATTGCTGAGTCGTTAATAAATTAGTCATGACAAAAAAATTATGTATTTTTTCAATACTGCGCTATGTTAGCATCTATAAAGTTACTTAGCTTGTTTGGTAGCTTGTTGGATAGTTAATTAGTTAGCTTGCTAATTCAACCCACCGCGCTTTCAGCGTTATTATGGAACCCACGCAACTTCTAGGAAAGGCCCGCCCTACGAAGCAGCTCGATTGGTTGGGGTTAGGCATTGACCTTGAGTGGTTAAGGTTAGGATAGCCGATTGGTTAGGTGATAGGGTTAGGGTTAATGCTACTGACCTGAACAAGTTGGTTTACGTTACCTTGCATAAGCAAGCATGGAAGTCTGGACAATAGTAGTGTGTTAATGCTATTGAAGGGCGGGCCTTTCCTATAAGTTGCGTAGGTTCCATAATAACGTGTGCTTTCATGCTACACACTGGTCATAGAACATGAGCCGAACGAAGTGTCACTCATCTGGCGAGAGCGCTGTGCTTTTCTACGCTGTGACAAGAGTGTATGAATGTAACATTAAGTTGTTAAACTTTACTAATTTGGTGGCCGGCTGGCTAGTTAGTTAGCTTGCTAGAAGGCTCAGTTCTCAGTTCAGCATCATCTGTATTAGAGAAAAGAATCACTTCATCTGATGTTTTATGTGAATTAGCCCTCCCAATCTACTTACTGTATTTCCACAACTACACATATTCCATACAAGGACAATTTCCTATGTATTATTTGTGTCCCCTTCAATAATTGCTCTTAAGATACTTTATGTTTATTGTCCCCCCCTAACGGTTATGATATTTACACCCATGCCTCAGTATTTTGAGTTGTGCGCATAAATAATGCAAGAATTGTCATGTCATAGCAACACATTTAGGGTGCTGCTGACAGGTTTAGGGGTTACCTCTTCTTTTTATTAGATTAGAGCATATGAGAGGCTATAACTTGATTATTCTTTGAGGAAACACTTATCTTGTGTTATGCATGTTATGTTTTAATATCAAATACCCCAGGGTTATTGTAACAATAAACAGCAAGCCTCAATTTTAATATCACAATCTTTGCAAACCAACTAAATACTCAAAGGAAACATTTTTGCTCTTTATATTCTCTAGGAATAACCAATAAACACAGTATCAGTGTATTTTTTTTATCATACCATACAGTTGTTTTTTCTCTCTCAGTTACTCCTAATTCCCATAAAGTCCCACTGTGAGACATGTAGTCAGTCGGGTTAAGTCTCATTACTGGAAGAAGACTGCAGCACTTTGGCTGCTGTCTCTCTCTCTTCCAGGAACACACATACAGCGTTGCGTTTGGCCATAAATTGCGTTTTGACAGTTGTTGACAATGACTCTCTGCACTGCCTGGGAACTTCCTTTATTCATGAAAAAAGGCTCAACTGATATTTGTTTTGTCTGAGAAATGAAGACGTCATGCAGACCCACAGTGTATTGTGTTACTCTGTGTCAGCCTCAGGGTTTGTCAAGTTTATTTCTGCAGCAAAATTGGTCTTTTATCTATAATATTATAAAAACTATAATACAAGATGGTAGTAATGCAAGACCTGACCATTTCAGTTAATTTTTATCTTTATTTTGAATTATTAAAAATTAATAAAAGAATAACTATAGGGAGAAAAAAATCATAACATTAAAAAAAAAACACACACACAACACACACTAGACCGGTTTGAAAAGGGATAGGACTAAACCTAGGCTTGTCAAGTCCTACCCTCAGTCTTTACCATAAACAAGTGCTCTTGTCTAAAGTAAAGACTATGGGTGGGAATCACCAGAGACCTCACGATACAATATCATCACGATACTAATGTCACCATACAATATTGCGATTTTAAACACATTGCAATATTCTGCAATAAACTGCAATTTATTACCTTTTTTCCAACTTCAAATTTTTCCCAATGATGTCCCCAAAAGGAAACTTTGTCAACAACTGTTTTATCTAAAAAGATACATTTCATCAGTTTGTTCATCTCATCATCTTCAATTTTATTGCTGCAAAATGGGGTTTCCAGGCAGACAATCTGACCAACACATATAGAGCGATACTTTGCCTCTGTGTATCGAAACAGTATTGCCACGAAAAATATTGCGATACTATGCTGTATCGATTTTCTTTCCCCACCCCTAATAAAGACCGGGGGATCAACTAAACAGACAATTTAAAAAAATATATATCTTTTGTACATTTCAAAAATGAAAAATTCCATTATATTTATATTTTGATCGTTTTGTTGAGACCATTCCACAAAACCACCCCACAAATTGAAATACATATACGTTTGAGTTTGGTCCATGCATACTGTTGTGTCACATGTGCTATTGTGATGTAGTGCTCGACAGTATATTCCAAAACAAAATGTTTCAAAAGACCATAAACCAACTGATACATGATTAATATGGAGCCTTTTCCTGCCTCATAGTTCAGATTGCCTTGGATATGAGTCAACATCATGATTAATCTTCATTAGATCTGCTCTAGTAAAGATGTGCAGCTGGTCACTTGCAAACAGCATAGAATGCTGAAATTACACATGGTTCAAACCAGCTTCTGACCATGCTCGTTTGTCATGTCCTTCTAATCCTCTTTCCTGTGAATTTATAATAACAACAATAAAATGATGCAGAAAAGAAACAGTGTAAAGTCAGAGTTACTCTGCCAAGTTTCTCAGCAGGCCGTCCTGCTCTGAATTACTCCAGAATTTTTATTAACCCACATAAACAAACTTCCTATTCAGCTGCGGCATGCAAATACATAGTGAGGTTCCGAGCCATAATTCATCAAATCTGTTTGGGTTGTTTGTCTGAAATCAGGAAGAGTTGTGACATTTGGAAGGCCTGTAGTATGTTTACAGTATCCTCAAGATGACAGCTTTGCCTCTTCTTGTGGTTGGTGTGGAGCCAAAAGGCACTTTAATTGCAGGTTTATGATGTCTGGTTAGACAGGAAGTGATGATGACAGCTTAGATCATACAGGGAGGGAACTCTGTCATATCAAAACATGGCATGAAGAAGATGTCCTCCCTAAGGTTTTTTTTTTTCTTTTTCGATACTGGTGCTAAAACCATAACTTTTAAAACTTTGCAGGTGCCTTAATCGTGCCTTAATCGATACTTTAAATTATTTATATTCAACCATATGGCCTTAAATAAGACGTTCTTTAATGTTGCCGACTGACGATTTGTGCTCTTTCAAAAAAAAAAAGTAATACAATAATTATTATTTATTTCACCAGTCAATTGCATATAAACAACAAAAAGAACCACTAGATGGCAGAAGGGTACTTTACACCAACAGATTGAAATTCTCATGTTGCACTTGAATGCACCATGAGTTTACGCAGTGCAATTGAATGCACCATCAGGTCCCTTCAGTGTTGTTTCTTAACATCTCCGACTGCGGCAGTGTCCATGGTGTCTCAAAATGCAGCTAGTCTCCTCTGTGTCTTTAGCTGCAGACGGTTGGACGTCCCGCTTTTGGAATCCATTCCTGTGAAATACAGCCACACTTTACACCGTTTAGCTTTCAGCCGAAGTCAGCTACTAGCTACTAGCACCAGAGGGCATCACAAGCAATTACGTTTCACCAAAATGAGGCACCAAAAACTGAAAATCAAAATTCCAAACTGGTATATTACGGTCATATAGGAACCGGTGCCATATTAGCTCCGGGTTTCGATACCCAACCCTAGAATTGGGTGTCTTTTAGCTATACAGTATATTATATCGAGAATGAAATAGGTTACAAGAAAAGTAAGATTAGAAAATAGATCAGGATCTTTTTTTCCCAACAGTGAGCACATCTTCTCCTTGTTTCTCCCTCACGTAGCTTTACAAGAACCTGTGGTCGACAGTGATGCAGGGCAGCCAGGTGCTGGAACGGCCTTCCTGGTGGAAAGAGTTCTGCTCAGACAAGCCGGTGGTCGGATCCCTCCGTCCAAAACTCTAGAACCAACTCAACGACCTCCCTCTACAACCCTGGACATGTGTCTGGAGTGTCCACATTCTAACTCTGTAATTCGAAGTGCAATTTAAAATGTAATGTCCATACACACAACGTATTGCCAAAAAAGTGTCCAAAATGTTGTATACAGAGTACCTTATCAACTGTTTATTTTGAAACGCTGGAATCCTGTGCACTCTTCAGAACTCTGTATGAACTAAAGAACTCTTGATTCCTGGTCCGTCGCTAAACAAATCAAAAAGACTTTGACACACTTATAGACACATGTCCTACAAATGAACACCCACAGAAAAGAACAGATGTGACAGAAAAAAGCGTTAAGAACTTTAAACTTACATTAGTTCATTTCTATTGAATGACTTACTAAACAAACATCCAGCAGGGAAACATGCACAGCTAACAGTTTGCAGCTTTAGCTGACAAGCTAACTAGCAAGTAGCAGCTTAATAGGTCCTAAGCCTAAAAAAAAGGCATAAAAGGGTTGAAGTGCTGCTACTATTTTGGAGCCAGTCAATATCTGGACAAAACGATGGACGCGGCTAAGCCAGTGTTTCAGTGGCACTATGCTAAAGAGGGAAAATTGCAGATTTTCAACCCTTATGACCCGAGAACCTGAAAATTAGCATGATATGGGACCATTAAACACGTACTTGCAAATATTAACATTGGTCCATTAAAGGCTAAATGATGTGCTCCTTTTTCTTCAACACACTGTCTGGCCTTAGCTTATAAGCTAAACTGAATTATACATTTTAATAATGCATTAATGTAATTTTTGCATTATTTAAAGTAGCAAGGATTAAACTAGCAAGGATTCCAGTGCAGTTGTGTTTCAGTTATATTTTAAAAATCATTGGTATGGCCAAACTGAGGATCATGACAAGTAGGCTAAATAGCAACCAAGGACTCCTAGTTAACACAATGTAACTTTGAAGTGCTAAATGATCTTTATTGTATTCACAAGAACTTTTTTCTGCCTAGTTTTTGTCGCTTTTTCTGACATTCTTGCTGCCATTTCTGACATTTTGGGGACTTTTTTTTAAATGTTTGACACTTTTTAAACGTTTTGGGGATTTTTGCAGCTTTTTCAACATTTTTGCAGCTTTTTCCGAAGTCATTTTCTAACACTATTTCCGAGATTTCGGGTGCATCTTTCAATGTTTTTGTCACATTTTCCGACATTCTAGGCATGATTTGACTTTTTCAATGTAATCAAAGCATGTCAATAAACTGTACGTCTGGCCCTCGATGCAATTTTCCAGTGTGGCCCTTAAGAGAAGTTGACTTTGACACTACTGCTCTATGTCAACCTCAGATTTTGATTTGATGATCAGGACGGGAAGACCTGCATACTAGTTAGAATACAAAACGTAGTCAGCAACGAACTCTGTGACGCTTTCACAAGAAAATGTCAGACAGAGAATATCATGATGCGGACTTCAGATAAGATGATTACAGTTTCTGTCAGACTATATTGAGGAGAAAATCGTGCTGAAAGCGAGCAGAAGGAGAAGGGGCAAGAAGAGAAGATACTCAGCATGTGGATCGGGTCGACCACTAATCACAGGGTTGGGGAGTACAATCCCCAGAGGCATATTGCTAAGTGCTTTGATTAAAAGCCATACCAATGCAGCCATTTACCATTGGTGCAACATCATAGAATTCACTTTGTTAGTGTTGTGACACTTTGGTAATGTCATAACCCAGCCCAAGGCTGGACAAAAAAGGGGAGACCACACATGAGTTGTAACTAGAAAATGATTTTACATAACTAAAAAGGGAAGTTAGTGTAATAATAAATTAAATGTAACAGAACCCAAAAGGGTGGAAACCAGGGGGTGGGAGAGAGAGAGAGAAGAGAGAGAGACAGGCTGGCTGACTGCCACCATCTTATAGTCTTGCAACCAGACCTGGAGAGATGAATCTCCCTGACAACCTGAGGCCTGCTTAGAGAGGGTTTGGTCATCTACAAATCTATTAAGTAACTCATGCCACATAAACACATGAAATGTGAATGTAAACTATGTTGATTTCTTCTCCTCCACCAGTCAGAAATGTGTTTTTGTGGGACATTGCTAACTCACTGAGCTTGACTCGTTTGTCAAGACCGGATTCTGTGAGAGACCCAGAACCTTCACCATTTATAGTATCAGCCGTCTGCCCAAAAACCCAAAACTAAATTACAGGTTGGGTTGTGACAGTTAGCAAAATTAAGACGTTTTCTTGGAATAAGACATGAAGGGAGGACAGATGAAGGCTGGAGGGGGAGGAGGATGATTTTTTAAGACAAATTTTGTCTCAATCACAGGATCTCACATTTGAGCCCAGGTTTTTGGTTATACAGTATATTGCAAAGATAAAAAAAAAGACATTAAAATGTCACCACAAGGTTTCCAGGTCTGTCTTTCTGCCACCTCTGCAATAAACCCCTCAACACCAGAGTGATAAATCGATGTTAACTCACTTTGCATTGTGAAACAATTCATTATTTGTGTCAAGAGTTACAGCCAACGATGTGATTCATATCAGATTATTTAGTGTCTTGTCTGAAAATGTCTAACCACGGCAATTATTCTCACCAGCGCAGTTATGACTGTCTCTGTACTGTGACAGTTAATCTTTTGAGAACCAAAGAGCTTAGTGTCGAGGTTTGTGCAGGCTCTGACCCAAAAATTTAGAGGGTTAAGACGAGGTGGCAGTGTGAAGGTCTTAAATAAAAACAGCTACAACAAAAGGTGTCCTAAAGAAAATGGTTCAAAAACTAGCAAAAGGAACATCCAAAATCACTAGGAAGAAAACTACACAGGGAGAGACGCAGGGAATGATTCGGGGACCGGCAAAGACACACACGTAATGACAATGATCAGACAACAGACAAAGAGAGCACAGAGACTAAATACACAAGGTAATGAGGGTAGTAACGAGGGACAGGTGACATGAGGGCTGATGAACAGGTGGAACACATCAGGGCGGGGCAGACAAAAAAAACTCAAGGCAGGAAGTAAAACAAGACATGACAAAGGAGAAACAGAGACTACAAAATAAAACAGGAAACTGAAGCATGAAAACATACACAAGGATGGAACTAGGAAAACAAAAACAGACAAACAGGAAACAGTGACCAAATGACCAAAATAGGGAATAAATTAACAGAATAAAACAGAAAAAACCCACAACCATAACAATTACTACCACTCTCATCAATGCAGCATTATTCAAGAAAAGTATACCATGGGAGATATGAGGTATGAGTCTGGTAGGACCAGGTTAGCATAGAGAGCAGGTAGCACTCTACTAAGGACAGTAGAGGACTCTCCACCATCCATCCACAAAATAAATACACTTTAAAAAAGTTTCCTTTAAACATATTGGAAATATTTTAGTTTCCTCCACTTTGGATGGATTTGCACAGCTGTCCAAACTCTAATTGAGTATGAATCATAAAAAGCATTCCACAGATATCTTTCGCACGTGGGTCCACCAACACAATAAATTACACAAGACAAAACATAGTGAGATGTATCACCAACTAGCAACATAATGGCATGTCTATATTAACACTGAGTCAGTGTGCTTTGCTAGGTTTCAAGGAATGCAAGTTACAAACACAGTTAGAAAACTAGTTTCCCATGTTTGAGTGACTTTCTTTCAATTTTCCTTCAACCAACCAAAATGACAAAGAAACAGATGTGACAGATCAGCTACTGAAATTTTCAATTACGAATAATTGGTATATCAGAAATTAGATTATTTTCAGTGCAAACCCAGCTGTTTTTAAACAGAAGCCTGAAGCTGGGATTCTTCAGCATGTGAAAGCCTGTTATCATGGTCTCGTAGGCCAGCACTCACTCTTTTCTCTGGCATGTTACATTTATAGCCTGTATCCCCACATAATGCCTGTTTGAACCAACCACACAACGAGTCAGCACAACTGTGTCTGCTTTCCCCATGTTGAGGTTATCGTCAGTGTTTGAAACTGTGCTTTTAGACCCAAATGAATAATGTGGTCTCTAATTAAAGGACGTTTGCTCATGGAAACAGGGATGCTCTTTACTGCTAGGGAGACAACCGAAATAGTTTTTTTTTTTTTTTTTTAAGACATGTCCGTCTAAATTGTCTGCCACAACCTAAGCGCAAATAGCCAAGTAGTCTATATGCCCATCTCCCCTTAACCCCAACCGTTCCAGTGGAGCGGCTCAGTGGCCAGCAGATCAGACTGTGGTTGTACTGGGCAGCTTCCAGCTATGAACGTGGAACTGTGTGAATGTGCAAATGAGAATTTGTTCTCAATCGACTTACCTGGATAAATAAAGGTAAAATAAAAATAAATTGGAAGGTGTCCATGAGACATTTGTCAACGTCCACATGGATATTAAAATCACCTACAATAAGTATTTTGTCTGATTTAAGGACAACTAAACAACAAGACTGCACATGATAAAAACTCAAAATACCGACCTGGAGCTTGGTAAACAACAACAAATATAATTGGCTATAATTAGGGCCCGAGCGCCGACAGCGGCGAAGGCCCTATTGAAACTGAAGGAATTATTATTATTTTCCCGTCAAATTAATTGGCTTTTTGAGGGGCTTAATATATGCAAAAACTCACCAAATTTGGCGGTCGCATCAAGTCTGGTGAAAATTTACGTATTTTAAGGGTTTCGGGAATAGGCGCACAAAAATGGCTCGCTATCGGCCCCTAGAAAGTTAAGAAAATTGAGCCCCTGCAGTGCATTTAACGTAGACTCACGAAACTTGGTACACATATGTAACATGTCAAGATGTACAAAAAACTTCATTAGAGCCAGGAAGGAAGTCCGCCATTTTGAATTAAATGTTCAAAAGTAGACTGGGGGCCAGGGCCTTCAGCTATCAGGCTCCAGTATTGTGGAACCAGCTCCCAGTCTGGGTTCGAGGAGCAGACACCGTCACCACATTTAAGAGTAAACTGAAAACTCTTCTCTTCGATAAAGCTTATAGTTAAGGAGTGAGGAGTTCCAGCGTCCGCCTAACCCGGCCCACCTGCTTCTCCTTGTAGTCACCAGTTTTATATACTGTATAATTAATAATCTAGCGAGAGTAGAGGGAGGCAGGCCAGTACAGCCCGATCCGGTTGGGGAGAGTTCTAGCCCGACCAGGCACCTCTCTTTAACCTTCCTCTCTTAAGTTATGCTATTACAATTCTAGACTGCCGGGGAGGCTGTTCCTCCCTAAGACACACTGAGCTGCTCTCTCATCTCTACTTGTTACTTTTGTATGCATCCTGTCCCAGAAATGCTTGTTACTAATCTAGCTCTGGGGAGTTTACTCCCCGGAGTCCTTATGTTTCTTCGATTCTCTGCATTTCCCGGCCGCATCCTGCTGCGTCCTGCTGCGTCCTGCTGCACCCGCCGCACCCACCCGTGCTCTGCAGCGCCACGTTACATCCCGCAACGCCCTGCTGTGATGTTCCTATGCACAGAGTAGTCAGGATCCGGTATAGGAGACTGCACTACTCAGTATGACACGATGTGCCCTGCTATGACATGAACTTCCACGATAACCTTCGAAGTCACTGTGACTTCTAATGTGACTATTATCACCACTGTTCATCACGCCCCCAACCGGCCCGTCAGACCTACCAAGAGTCTGGGTCTGCCGAGGTTTCTTCCTAAAAGGGAGTTTTTTCTTGCCACTGTCGCAATAGCCACTGCTAATGCTTGCTCTTGAGGGAATTACTGTAATTGTTGGGGTTTTGGAATTTATAGAGTGTGGTCTAGACCTACTCTATCTGTAAAGTGTCTCGAGATAACTTTTGTTATGATTTGATACTATAAATAAAATTGAATTGAATTGAATTGAAATTAGTGTGATTTTGGCCATTTCCACATGTCGTACTTTAACGAACTCCTCCTAGATATTTCATCCGATCAACTTCAAACTCGGTCTGTGCCATCTTAAGACGTTAAAGATGAAAAGCTAATAAAAGAAAAACTTTTTGTCAGACGGTGTGGGTGTGGCGTGGTGGCCATTTTGAGTGTTTAGCGATGAACAAAGAAGTTGTTGTAACTTGAGTGTACTTTGTTGTATCTCACCGAAATTTCTCACGATTGACAAGGGTCCAGGCCTGAGGACACCTACAGGCTAAAATTCAGTTTTGGTCATAGCGCCCCCTGCTGGCAACATGAAATGCGCCTTGTATGACAAACATCATCCGATTTTCGCAGTCGCGAGAGCGGCGTCCGCCGGTAACCCCGACGCGCGCAGAGGCGCAAGGGCCCGTCCATCGCTGCTCGCAGCTTTAATGTTTTTTGCTTTTGCTTAGTTGTACGTAAGTGTCTTAACTCCTTGCAAGGGGTAATGAAATATCTTAATGTGTTGACTGCCAACACAAACACTGTCAACTGACAACTGTCATGCTCTGGGAAAAGCGTCAATTAAAAGATACACTTTAATGTCAGTAAATTTATGCTTCTGCGTAAAATCTATGCCGTGGCTTTGTACGTACGTAGGTACTTTGAGACAAGGACCTACGCTGGACCCTACGCTGTAGCTTGAGGTACACCTCTCGAAAAATGTAACTACACATCGCGGCAACGCACGCCGCTCGGCAGTGGCATGGTAGTGTTACATTTCCCCCTACTCATTTCCTGGTTCTCCTTCTCCATAAACAACATGAGATCAAAGAGAGGGTTAACTTTTCCTGCTACAGATTTCCCACCGTGGTCAGAAAGAACAGAAGAGACACTTTGTTTTCCTCACTACTCGCTCCGAAGCTAATCAACGTCACACTCTCACTTCTCCCTCGCTCTACCACACATTCCCCACATTCACACACACACGCCGGCTCGAGATACACACCAGCGCACCAGTATAAACATCAGACCACTTACGTAAGCTACGGTGAAAGCTCTGCGTGGAGCCTCCGCACAACCATAAATCACACTTAAGTGTTTTAGGTTTTAAGTGATTTTTTTTTTTTTTTACAATCAACAGAGGGGCTTTGTCTCATAGTAGGTGATACAGGGAAAGCGCTACAGAAAGGTCGGCTAAGGCGCAAAACTGAAAATATTCAGAATATGAGACAAACTAAATGTAGTTGATAAAAGCAGTGAGCTTTTTTGTAACACATGGTGAAAAGACAGTCATGCTGGTGGCTGTGGGTCTGCCTTCACTGGTTACAACAGGTTACTGCTTTGTTTCGACATTCATGGTGTTCTTGCATTCTGGCTTTGGGCCAGTTCCCTACAACACAACCTTGTCCAGGATATAGGTCAGTGTTACTCCACTCTAATAAATCATATTGTGATTTTTTTTCCAGCTGTATGGCCTTCTGCAGGATACACTTCAGGAAATGAAAAAAAGCATTCTGTAGACTTACACATACAGCGGTGGGTTTGTTCAAATTGTTCTGTAATTAGGTGGTGATTATTTTAGAGGCTGATTTCAGATTGTTTCAGGCCTGATACAGTCAGGCCTAAACTATGAGGGACAACTACCAAATACCAACTTTCAATACGACACTTTTAAGCCCTATAACGCAGTGGTTACCAACAACAGGGCTGCAGACTAGTACCAGGCCACAATAAAGACTAAACCTAAAGAACAAACTTTGTGCTGCGTTTTTCTCATCATACCCCCCCAAAAACAACAGATTTGTAACTACTGTAGGTCATCAGTATGAGAGGTAATTTTTTTATAATTTTAATCACCCACTTTTAGCATTGATATATATACAGCATCAGTGCGGCCTGTAGCTCACCCAGTAAGAGCGTTTGCCCCATGTTTGCTGAGACCTGCTGCCCTTTGCTGCGTGTCATTTCCCATCTCTCTCCCCCTTTCTGGTCTATCCACTGTCATTAAAGGGAAAAGCCCCAAAAAATTATCTTTAAAAAAATATATATACAGTATGTAACTGTATTAGTGTTGTTGTTTTTTTTTACTTTTATAAGTAACCACGATGTTTGCAACAACCCTGTGTAAGACTACCCACTGTGTTAAAAATAAACTCATGACCTGTCAAGAGCTGTGAAGGAAAGTGTGATTATGTCTCACCATCTGTCTGCAGTGACTTTATCACTGAACCCCAAAAAGAGTTTTCCTTGTGTTTTTTTTTCTATTCCAGCATGGGAGACTTGTTTCCACTCAGGAATGTTTCTGAAGAGATCTCAGCCAGTCAGGTATTGCACCACTGTGCTGAATCGTTCCTAAATGTTTCCCGCAAAAAACGTCCCATGAGTCATTGCTTGTGACCTAGATTTAAAAGGTAAGGAGATGTGGACAAAATGCTGAAGAATCTGGATTTCCAAATCATTGAGGCAACACAGATGTAATAAAACAAAGATAGTTCGGCAAAACTTTATTCGGTGAAAACAGGATTGCCTTGTTGGCAACTTACATGTAAACATTTGGTTTTGACGATGTGATAAAAGTCTATTCATACTAAAAACCCAAACAGTTATGATACAGAGCAGCAGCAGTGGTGAGACTATATAAAAAAAATCCACTCACATTTTGTGCTCTTCATTCCAACTGAGTACATCATCTAAACTTAATTAACACACATGTGGTTCACATTTGGTTATGGAAGGACATAAAGAGTCATGCCAACCATAAACCATAGATAACATGACAATGTTTAATATCTGCTTGGGCACTATCTCAAACTTGAACACACTGGAAGCTCATGGTGATAGGCAACTACCCTAAAATGAATATAAATATGCATATTTTACAATCAGCCCATTAAGAATTCAACCTGCTAAACGTTTACCTCATTGTGTTCTCCGGCTCTGCAGCTGTGGTACAGACTTTTGCATGTGGCGTTGGGAAACTCCCTATTCACTAATATTGGTTAAATAGCTGGGTCCTTTAAAAAAGGGACATGCATTTGTGGGCCAACAATATCAGATAACTGTTTAATTTCATCTCTGTGTCCTGTACAGAGATAAGTCTGGGATTTTTCTTGGCTTGAGCACAAAGAGTAATTGTTGGTTTCAGTAGCGAGCAATCTAGCGAGTAGGTTTTATTCAAGCAATAAATGGTAAGCTGCACTAATGCATATATTTGCTGTGCCTTTTTGGAATGTGGTTGGGCCCTTGAATTGCAGACAGAAATTTGACACAGCTCGGGTTGCTTTATGTTTGACTGTGACATTGCCTGTGACAACGCATGTTTCCGTCTGATAATTTCTGTAAGGGGTTTTAGGATCAAGACCTAGAACAAGTAACCCAATAAGAAAGTCTTTCAGAGGTGATACAACTTTTGGGTTCAGATAGGATGGACTCCACTGGAATACTCCTCTCATCCATCTGTACTCAAGCTGTACTACAGCACTTAGTATGGGGTTATAGGATCTTTTTTTCCAGCAAAAGATTTAATATAAGTCACCATTTTCAATAAAGGGGTTTCAGCAGTTTTGGAATGAAGCTGCCTGGACTATATTCATTGTCTTTTAATAAAACCATTTTCATATCTAAAATAAATCCGGTTTTATTGCACGTTTTTACAAACTATTTAGCAAAATCCTCCTGCAACACTTTGGAATGGCTCCTCTAATCATACAACTGACATACAGTACAAATAATAAAGAATTATAAACATAGCATTCAATAGTTGAGGTCAAGAAAGACTGTCCTTCGTATCTGCACTGGATGATTGAAGGCCAATATCGACAAAACTAAAACCCTATTTTCATGAAAAAAGTGGTGCAAAGTGTAGTCCACATGCAAGTTACGAGGCACAAAGAGTATGTTGACACTATACGCTGGTATACTGTTCAGAATCATCTATAGGAAGGAACTCAAATGATAGAAGCAGAGTTGATAAAGGTGACTTGAATTGATAAGATTGCACTTCATTTGCATTTGATAATGACCTGAAAGGTTTTATGAACACAGACTTGATCTCATTAACCTCAATTTATCATCCGATACAATTGAATTCACCATTAACAGTGAGGTTGGCATTGGTACATTTATTGTTGGGTCAAACTGGCAATAATAAGCCATACCCAGTGACTCTCCTCATCCACCCATTCAGCAAAGAAGTCCATACATCCTGTTCTCCAACTGCTTCCTCCTGGTCCTCGTAGGGGAGCCCAGGCCAGATGGGCTATATAATCCCTCCACTGTATTCTTGCTCTGCCTCTTTGTCTCCTCACCATTGGACATGGCCAGAACACCTCAAAAGGGAGGCATCCTGAAGACAGCCTAATCAGAATCCTGAACCACTCCGAGTGACTCCTTTCAACATGAAGAAGCAGCCAATCTACTCTGAGCTCCTTGTGGTACTCTGACCAGACACCTTACAAGGGAAACTCATTTTGAATGCTTGTATCCACAGTTCTTCAAGTCATCATCCAAAACTCATGACCAAAGTTGAGGGTTTGAATGTAGATGGACTGGTGAGTCACACTCAGAATGAGATTTATTGCCAACGCAAGTTTCAAGAGCTTTGCTTGTTCCAGCTCAGTTCCCTCTTCCCCCCCTATTGAGTGGCCAATTGAGAAGCAAGCTACCTCAATTGGATTTAGATTAGGGAGACCAGAGGGCATGTCTTGCAAGTGCTGCCCCCACCAGAACAATCGGGTCAAGTGCAGGGCAAGTCAGGTGAATTGCCAAACGGATGGATCATGTGATGGCAGGGAACTTGCGTGCTGACTACAAGCCATGCAAACTAGATCTAAGTAGAAGCAATTTGGATGGTACTCTTGTATGGATACTGAGGGGTCATTGGAGTTTGATGGATTTGTAGAACACTTATGACCATGTCCCCCAGTCAGAAAAATGCTGAAAAGCTAATTTACTATAATCACTTTTGTTTTTGTTTTAATTTATTAGCAATTTATCAATTCAATAACATTCACCAACTTTGCTTTTATCTTTTTGTGATGTGCACCATATTGAGCTGCTTAACTTAGCAGTTATTGCCTCATATTAACATCATATTTTTTAAGGGAACTGTCCAGCAAATGTGTTTACTGGTTGAAAAATGTATAATCAAAGTAAAACATAACTTATATCAAAGGGGTTTGGGTTTATTCGATTCTGTAGGGGGTTCATGTGTGAACCTGTTCCAATATTGACCTGTCTGAGCAGGCGGAACAACTGTAAATCCTTGATACCAAACTCAATTGCACAATGTCGGCCATTGGCTCCTTTTACTATGGTACAGTTAACAACCAGTTGCCAAAATATCAGAAGATGTGTGCCCTTGACCAACGTTTCATTGCAAAGGTGCAGAGCTTTCACCATCCAACGGTTTTTAACAAAAATAGGGCCTTAGATGTTGGTCTAACTCTGCATGAGTGCATTGCTTCCAATGTCTACTGCATGATAACGTCAGGTTCGATGTTAAAGAGCAAGTCATCATTGTCCCTCCTGACCTCCAGTAGAAGGGCTGTCTCCTCCTGCAGTGCCCCCTGTAGGTCAGCTGTGGCCATCAGAGGTTTGCCATTCAGTTTCACAATAATGTCACCAGCTTTGATACCACCTCTGGGGACAAAGAGAGACTGTTATAGGTAAAGCATTCATTTTACTTTAGAAATGAGCAAAACACTGTATGCTGCATTTGTTTGAGGAAATAATTAATGAAGTCAACCTACTTTTGTGCAGGTGAGTGAGGAACAACCTCATGGACATAAATCCCACTGGTGACATTAGGGAAGTCTGGGTTCTGCTGTTTCAGCTCTTCAATTAACCTGAAACCAACAAATATACAGTTTCTCAAAAAAAGTCCATTATCTTACCAAAGTCCCCAGTATTTGTGAGATTTAACTAAATTATTTCAGGAACCAAAGGTGTGTAAATACTGCATATATTTATTTAACCTTTATCTAACCAAAAAGTCCTTGCCACAAAATCCCCATGCCACAAAATCTGAATTTGGGAAAAATAAAATATATAATACATTCATATAAAAGATTTTATTTCAGCAATGTAAAGCGGTGAAAATATTCTAAATATAGCTTACACTTTCAGGTGACTAAAATACATTTTGCTGCTGCTGGCTGCCCCTGTCGACAGCAGTAAATTAGCCTACATGTTGGTACTCCTGCCTGCTTCTCCAAACTGGGGGCGTGCTGACTGCCATCTACAGTACTGTAGCTAATACACTGACTATGGATACGTACCTTATACAACCCTACTTCAAAATATCTGAACTATCCCTTTAAGCTAAGATATGGACTGTAAATGGACTGTTCTTATATAGCGCTTTTCTAGTCTCAACGACTACTCAGAGCGCTTTAACATTTTACAGGAACCATTCACCATTCAGACACATTCATACACTGTGGCCGAGGCTGCCGTACAAGGTGCCACCTGCTCATCAGATACTCATTTACACACATTTACACTCCGATGCGCAGCATGGGGGGCAACTTGGGGTTCAGTGTCTTGCCCAAGGACACTTCGACATGGGATTAGGGTTGGTGGTCAAGGATCGAACCACCAACCTTCCAATTGGCAGGCAACCCCTCTACCACTGAGCCACAGCCCCCCCAACAAGATAGGCCTTGTTTTAAAAATAAAAACCCAATTCCCTCTTCAGGCCCCTGAATATTGAGCTTAAATGAAAAAGAATCATTTAGAACAAATCCTAAAAATATATAAGAAGAAACAACAGTTTTGCCATGGCCTGTTAAAGTAGTTGGGTGGCCAATAGCTTCTTTTTATAATGCGTAAATAACTCACCAGCATAAAAGGTGCATTTTCATCAGACAAATTAGAAAGGGAGGGGCTAATTTTTAGGGTATTTCTAATAAGTATATTGTGAATAAAAGAGTACCCAAAAGAGATCCTTGTGGGACACCTTTGCTACTTTCAAGAGCTTTGGATTTGAATGTTGCTGTGCTGTATCCTGCTCTGAGTTGTACACATGTGGTTGCAAGTATGTAACATGTTTTAAAAAAGGCCGACAATTAAGTATTTGAACAAAGTTGAAAATGGGATATTATTTAATTCAATAACCACATATGATACTATCATTCTATTCGTATCTATTTTCTCTATTTGCCATATTTTCCATCAACATAATCATTATCAGTTCAGACTTACACTGGTGTGATGGTCAGCATCCTAATTCCAATGAAACGCTTCTTTATTGACCTCACATCTGAAAGAGACTCAGACAGTTAGTTTATGTATATTCAGCAAGAAACTCAGATGTTTAATCCTAGCCCTATCCCTACCAGACTCACCTTTGCTGTGCTTGTCAAATGAATCATTAAGGAAGCGAGTGATCCTGTCGGAGGGAATGGCAAATGAGATTCCTGCTGTAACCTTTAGGGTGTTGATGCCAATCACCTCACCATCCTAAAATACAGAGAACAGAAGTATTGTGAGGCTATACAACAGAAGAAAAAAAAGTTTCTTAGTTTGCTGTCATCAAGAATAAGAGTTCCTGTTCGTGAAGTTAAACAAGAGACCCAAGCACAGAAAGGTATTTTACAACAACAACAGGCTTTGAGGCAGGAAACCAAAAGCTTACCAAATTGACAAGAGGTCCTCCTGAATTCCCATACTGTGAAGGAAAACACAAAAAACAGTAGCTCACTGTGGCGTAGCAAACTGCACAAACACCTTACAATGTGACATTTTTACAACCTACTACACTGCTTAATAATACTTTTGACGCAGAGCACGTTTTCTGCCTTGATATAGTCTCACATTGATAATAGCGTCTGTCTGGATGTAGTCCATGTCGGAGTCCCTGAGGCCCAGCTCCTTGCCGTCTCTCTGAGCGGTGCTGACGATGCCAGTGGTGACGGTGTTCTGGAGGGCGAAAGGGCTGCCGATTGCAACAACAAACTCCCCGGGTCTCAGGTCTGCACTGTGGCCCAGAAACAATATAGGCAGTTTTGTCTGGGAAGAGGCAAGAAGAGACAAAGGGTAAGACATCACTGTAGGACGATATAGGATATTTGGGAGAACCCTTTATAACCCTTGTGTTGCTTTCCCGTCAACCTTGAAAAAAACACTTATTTTTTCGACGTTTTTGACGCCTTTTTTTCACAGTTTGTTTTTGCTTTTTCCAACGTTTTTAATTGTAAAATTTTTCTTCTACACATGTTCAGCGCTTATTTCTACGTCCCATATTTTCTGATATAAAACAAAAATTGAAAACGGGTCAATTTGACCCGAAGTCAACACAAGGGCAAGAAAGCACATTCATTAACACTCATATTTACACCTACAAACAAGTTTGAGTGTCCAATTCACCCAACATGCTTTGAAATGTTAAAGTTTTTTTAGGAAATGTATTATTATTATACTATAATCATTACTGCTATTGTTACTGCTATTAATATTATTGTATTATATCCACTGCTATAATTCAATTCAGTTTATTTAAGAAGGGGACAGTGCAAATTCATAAAACCTATGATTATACATGGGTTAAAAATGCCAAAATGACCCAAAAGGCTATTTTTCATCTGTAGTCCTCTGGGCTCAATGATAAAAAAAAGAAAGAAAGAAAACTCAAGCAGAGCAGAACTTAGCACAAAATTAGACAGCACAGAAGTAAAAGGATTACCAACAAAACAAAGCACAAAACAGAACAGGTTACAACATAGAACAACAGAGTGTACAAAGATTAGACAAGACACAGCTGTTGAGAGCAATAAAAGCAGTAGTGTATGTTGACCTTGTCTACCAAATTTGATGACCCTACACTGTACCTGGGCAAAATGGATTGGTTAGTTGAGTGGTGTGAAAAAAACACTCTCATTATTAACACTGTGAAGACAGAGGAAATCGTCTTTGGAAAACCCCCAAATTGTCAACTGCCCCCAGTGAAGATTCACAATTCTGTAATCCGTCAAGTCCCATTCTACAAATATCTGGGTGTCATGATAGACGGAAATCTCTCATCCACCTCTCATATAGAATTCATCTGCAAAAAAAATACCAAAATCATTTTTTCGTTTTACACATCAGTAATTCAAGTATCATGCTCTATTGTAGCACTGTGTGGCTGGGTAGCCTATCAGTTAAAAATAAAACAAAGCTATGTGATCAAATTAATGTTTGTTCAAAGATTATAGGACTGATGACTCCTTTTGCACAGAGAATATCAGCTTCTGCCTTCAAACAGACGCTTTAGTTCATTCTTTCATTGCATCAGACTTAAAAACTCTTTCATACATCAATCTATCCTATTGTCAAACCAGCTACATTAAATCCAGTGCAATATTTATTCAGGGTTACAAGTCTCCAAGTCCTTGTCTGTGTGTATGTTCATGTCATTTTCTGTTGTTATACATACTTGGGTGTTTATGTCATTTGTGGTAATGTTTTATGTATTTTTTTTTGGTGTTATTCATCTTATGTTTGTCTGTATGTATGTCTATGTCCACTTTTTTTATATGAGCTACCCAGGGATGCAAAAAGAATTTCAGCCCTGGCTGACAATAAATTTCGGTGTCTGTAAATGTAGAGTGTGGTCTAGATCTGCTCCATATGAAAGGTGTCCTGAAATAACTTCTGTTATGATTTAACACTATAAATAAAATTGAATTGAGCACATGGAGGAAGCCCTTCTGGTTGCATCTTGTCTATATACAGTTTACTATAAAGAAATACTACTTAAGCATAATATACATAAGTAAGATGGAACCAAGGAAAGACAAGCCTTAAAAGGTCCAATAGAAATCAGTCATAAATTTTTTTTCCAGTCAAAAATAATGTTTTTAAAGCAACATTAGGTAACTTTTCCCGCTTTGGCCCCCCTACAGGTTGGAAGTGGAATTGTCCATTACCATACATTATGAAAGTTTGCCAGATCGGGTAGTGGATCTGTAGTTCAAATGAACTGGACAATGTAATGTAATGGACAATTCCGCTTCCAACCTGTAGGGGGACCAGTGAGAAAAGTTACCTAGTGTTGCTTTAAAATGACATGAATCTATTGTTAATATTTTTGAAAGATAATATTTTTGGTTGTGTAGCAGGCTGCTATGTGTTAGGTTTCTGGCTGAATTAACAACATTCCGAACTAATTGACCGTTCGCAAAACCCCGCCCTAGAAAGGTCCTCGTCCAATCCTAGCTCAGCAACTGTAACTAAGGAGAAGGACCCCCGTCAAACATTGCGATTTCAGCAAGATGGTGAAACGATGCGCCTATGGCACCTGCAAGTCTGACACCAGGTACCCCAAAAGTTTAGAGGTAGGGGTCGTTTTTTTCGCCTTTCCAAAGTCCAAGACCGAAGCGGAAAGATGCCGACAATGGATTAAGCAGTGTTGGAGACCTCACTCTAAGCTAAATGCCTCGAAGATTAATAAGCATAGCTAGCTACATATGTCTGCTCCAAGGTAAGTAAAGCTAGCGAGCTAACTCATGGCAGTTCGTGTAAATGTGACGTTATTTGAATCTTTTGATACGTGTTCACGGAGACAACACGAAAATGTGAAGTAATGTAGCCTATTTCAATGGGAAGCGTATTTTGTGGCCACAGCACGAGAATGGTAGGGAGTAATATTAAAAGCCGAAAATCCGCGGCGCGTCTCCCGGTGTTTAAGGCGCCCTTTCCCGGTAAGTTTCTTCCTAAACCCAACCTCCGCCATCCCGTTATTGTGGCGCGTCCCCAGCGGGCCGCCTCGCGGGCGCCTCCCGGGTTATGGAGCGACCTTTTCGGCCGCCTCCCGGCGTCCTTTCCCCGAGAAAATAACGTGACGTTTACACGTAAAAAACGAGAATAACGTCTCCGTGAACATGTATCAATAGATGAAGAATAACGTGGACATTTACACGAACTGCCGTGAGACCGGGTTGCAATTATCAATAAGTAGTTTAAGTAGCTAAGTACATATAACAGTTACAATCTGTAAAACTGGACTTAAGTTAACAGTTGTGGTTCTATATAGCATTGTTATCAAAAGTAGTAAAGTTAGAACATTAAATACTTTATTATTCCATAGGAAATTCAGGCAGCCTGATAGCGGTTAGCCTGTCAAGCACATGTTGCTATCGACACAGATAATTTAGCGAGAGGTTGAGGTCTTTGAACATATCCCTCCCCTGCATATTGCAGCCCTTTCTGTCGTGCCCTGGAGGATATGTCTGCTGCATTACTCCAAAACCAATCACTTATACCATTAGGTATGGAGCTCAACCCAGCCATGGCTATGTGTCTGGTTCTCAATTGTTTGACGGGCGTAGTAACAATAACTAGGGGGCGTGGCTTTTGCGAACGGTCAATTCAAGCACAAGCATTATGACACCAAAAAACAGACAATATTAGGAGACCGTTTGGGCTTTAGCAGAAAGGGGGGGAGGGACCGAGAAGTTGTCGATTTTCAAATTCTTAGTCCTGAATCTTCACAATCCTACCTAGAGCACCTTTAATAGGCTGATATTTATACTAAAATAGTCTATACTGTATATCATGATTTATTGGGAGAAACCAGGCAACTCCATATAAAATCCGACATTCAGCACCCCCATATAGCATGAATGGAATGATCCTTTGTTTTAGAAACAATGTTTCTGGCTCGCTAGATTAAACTGTTGAATAGTCAACTATTCAGGGTCACACCTACAAGATATGAATATAAATATATCCAAGACACATGCAATGATCATGTCATACAACTGCTGAATTAGGGTATTGGTATCTTTTTTGGACCAATTCAGGCACTGAATACAACATTCAATTTAATTGGGAATTTAAAGGCCCCATATTGTAAACATTGAGGTTTCTATATGTTTTTGGATTATAAAACAGACTGAGGGGCTGTATAAATAGTGTGAAAGTATCGAAACGCTGAATCCACAGAGAAATGCACCCAGCCTGTATTCAGAAACTGTGCCTTTAAACGAGCCGTCAGGACTTCCGTACGGTTGTGATGTCACATATACATATACATATATATATATATATATATATATATATATATATATATATATATATATATATGTATGTAGAGAGTGCCTCTACAGTGCTGTTATGGTCATTCCCCGGCTGCAATGATGATGTAGAGACTCCGAGAACGCAGATGTTGACTTGGAAACGCTGACCAATCATCAAAGCATACTGGGCTTTTACTGGAGCGGAGCTTAAAGAGACAGGCGCTAAAACGGAGCGTTTCAGACAGAGGGTGAAAACAGGTATATTCAGACAGACAGTATGAGAAAAATAAAGTATTTTTTGAACATTAAAACGTGTTCTACATAGTAGAAACCCAAAATACAATATGAAACTGAAAATGAACATAATATGGGACCTTTAAACCTTAAAACTAGCCAGGTACATCCCGCTGTAAATAAACCAAAGCCGTGGACTGTAAAGCCGAGGTTGCACAGCAAGATAAAATACAGTCATAAAAGATTATTGAGGTAATAACTTTTAATGCTCAGCTCTGTATGCTTTTAATATTTGTGCTGTTGTTGGACTGTTTCCAGAGGAGCACTTCTCTACAACAATATTATGAATGGTAAAATGTGAATGCTAACCTAAAGGCATAGAGCAAAAGTACAAAAAAGCTTTCCATTATACTGCACTGCATTCTTCATAGTCCAATCCTCTTTCACAGCTGTGTAACCGCTGCTCCTCGGCTCATTAATCTACCATACACCCAAAATGACCTCGGCCCAGAGGCCTGTACATTTACATTTTGCACACTCAGGGAAATAAAACCAAATGCATGTTACGAATATAACAGTTCCAAGAATCCAGTGTGCAAGTATGGTAAAAAGAGGGTATCAAACCTTCGCACAACCAACAATCAACAATTCCAACATGTGTGGAACGTGATGAACACAAATTAGATAACAGCCTGATAATGATGAAAAATGCTGTAAAACAAACAAAGTAAAATCAATAAAAGTACATTTGAAAACTCTATGGCCTAAAATATCACTAGGCAGCCATATTCTGTACAATATATACAAAAAATACAAAGAAAAAGAGAGGGCATATGATGAAAAGATGGGTTGAGGAAGTGAAGGAAAGGGGAGGAAAATAATGGAGCTGAGTAGAAACACATTCCCAGCAGACAGATGGTGTGACGGAGGGAGAGAAGGAATGAGCAGAAAGGATTTCTTTAAGGTGGAGTGCTCTGGATTGTGTTTCTCTTTCTCTTACTCCTCCCCTGTTTCTAATGCAGAGATGTCAACCGAAGTTCAACTGATGTTGGCTTTTGAAAGAAGATATTTTTGCACTGAAATGACCCACCCATCTGTGGCTTCATCTCGACAATCACATTTTGTATGGTCAAGTACTGTTCAAACTCACAGCAATATCTTTAATTTCTAGTGAAAATCCTCAAGTTTCCAAAGATACCAAATAAGCCCCTCCAGACAAATTTTGGGGAAATATTCATGAAAATGATGCATATAGAATATTTCCATTTTGTGGAATGTGTCAGCCATAAAACATGTCTTCAGTCTAAACATAGTTTCATTGAACTATTGGAATAAGATATTAAAAGAATATATGTGACACCACTTTTTTCAAAATGTAAAGCTGCATTAGTCATTTTTTGGGGCTCTACGTGGAAGAAAGATATTAAACTTGCTGACAGATACACAACTGCCTTATATTGATAGGATATACACATCTGCTTTCATTTTGAGTCATGGAAAGTTGCAATAGCATCCCCAAAGCAGAAAGTCTTCCTTGGTCACGGTTTGTTTTTAAACCATCCCTGTCTTCTGAAAATTAGGTTTTCGTGCTATGTATTTGCAACAGTTTTTTTTTTTTTTTAATGAACATATCTTCATAATTACTAAATATTCATACGGAATGTATCTGCAAAACAACAATCTTTTTCTAAACCAAATCATTATCTTTGCTTAACCTCGACCTGTGAGGTTGTGGCCTTAACCTAACCAAACATGGGACACAGTCCTGCCTTTCGGTGTGGTCAGTTTGAATTTCTTGTCTTGTTTGAGGAAATTCAAACTGGCCAAAGTGTGTAAGCTTGGTTCAATGCCAGACACAGCAACAACTTGCTCAACTTTGTCTAAAAAATCTTCTAGACTTGTTTCTTTGGGGGATGAATGGTTACACCTTGCATGGCGTGCAGGACATGCGCTTATTTGTTGGATAAGGCTTGTCTTTCCTCGGATAATGGCGGATGGATGGCAACACACATCAATTTGACATCCTTTGCAGGTTAGACATGGTCCCAGTTTCTCAGGAGGACCACGCAGCTAAGGAACGTTGCCATCCCTAACTCCAACATACGTGGTTCAGCACAGTCGGCATCCCAGGCATTCCATACTCGCAAAACCTTGAATGATATCGCGAGTAGGACAAGGAGCACCACTCAATCTCTGGACAAATGTCCCAGGTCATGACTGCACCTCTGGCTTCCTGAAAGGGAGGCTTTACTTTTACAATGTTTAACCAAAACCTTATTTTTTCCCAAAGTTTTCGTATCGCCTATACTAACCATTTATACATACAGGGCACACAGCTTGGTATCTGGTGTTAAAGGACAAATCCGTCGCAACCAGTCAAACGACGAACGATACAATAATAATAATAAACAGATATATTTCATGCATTTCCATGTAATTACATTTCACAAACGTAATTCCTATCGACCCATTGGGAAACCACGGACCATGGGAGATTTCAAGTGACAGTTCAGATCACGTTGCACGGCGTTCGTTGTTCGACTGGTCGTGACCGTTTTCCCAAGATGGCGCCTAACTGTATACGTGAACGGTACTGTCTTTTTAATAAACTGTCAGTACCCTTCCAAAGTTCTCAATGCTTCGGTTTACATGTAGAGACCCTCATTATGCTACCGTGGAAGTGTGGTGCTACTTTGAGCCTTGTTAGTGGTATAGAAATAGCAATTTCTTTTTACTTTTCCCGTGCCCCCGACGACTAGCTTTATAAGCTAATTAGCAATTTGCGATAAAATTGGTCACATGAAAACATATTGCAGAGAACGGTGAACTTAGTACACATGTTATTAACCCCTAGGTTCATTTTGCGCCAGATTTGTCCTTTAAAAGGAGAATTCCGGTCGATTTCGACCCATAGCTCTGTTGTTTGTAAATCAGGAGTACTGTCAGTAGCGAGAAAAACGAAAACAAACGGTGCCGCCTACACCGAGTTATCCTCCTGCTAGATTTTGCACCCAACAGTCTTAAACGAGGCTTAAACAGGGCAAGTTTTAAACGTGTTTTTAGCCTCTAAACATGTTCGAAATGCTATTACTAGTGCTTAGCCATGTGCAGTTATTCCTTACGAGGGAACACAGCGAATTTGACGGCAGTAGATGTGACAGAAAGGCATAAAAGTTGTGTTAATCCTTACCTCTGTTTATGTACTGCTTTCCGGTCAAGTCCCCACCAATCGAGTGCCGATCTCATACAATCCAATATTCCAAAACGTATTTTTTCCACAAAAAAACGATTTGCCGAGGTCCTGTCCATAGTAATGAGCATGTATCAACAGGCTGGAACCTGACACCGCAGTGAAGCAGAGCTGACCTGCAGTTCAAGAGTTCAGCAGCTCATTTGCATAGGTAACCTAGCAACGGCGGAGCCTGCCTGTCGGCAGAAGCAGGGAGGAGCTCACAGAGCTGACAGACAGAGCTTGGAGTTAGATCAGGACTAATATCAGAAAATGCTTCGAGTTTGTGCCTTTCCAAAATTACGGCAACCAAATGAAGAGATGTTTGAGCTTGAGCTTTCACCGTCTACAACCTCCGCAGCCGGGAGATTTTACCGTTATGGCTGGTTGCACTTCAGCTCCCTTGATAACATTAGCTACATGAGAGAGATTTGTAGCAAACATTGACTTCACCGAAAAGAGTGTCAAGTCCCGGTATCTGAAGGAAAATGCCATTCCTAAAGCGAAAAGACCAGCTGCAGACAAATTGGAGGTAACGTCTTTATGATTAATACTTTCCAAGGCTATTGTAGCTTTGGTTATTTCACTAAAGAAGTGAGGCATTTATTTATAATAAATAATAATACATTTCATTTATAGAGGGCTTTTCATCATACTCAAAGAGTAAAAACCAGCACATATATCACATTAAAAACAGATAAGCAATAAAACCAACACATACAACAAGCATATTTAGAAGCAATTAAAAACAATAAAAACAGTAACTATCAGGTGAGAAATGTAAGATTATTGTATGTGGAAAGCTAATCTGAAGAGGTGTGTTTTGATTAGTGTTTTGAATGTGTATTTACAACTAAAAGCAAATGTACCTAAGCTAGACAGAGTCACGAAAGCCTGTTGTACTCACTCATTAGACAGCTGGCCATCAGGTCTGTCCGGTTAGATCATCCTTATAGATCAGATGGGGAAACCTCTCTGTATGGGCGAAACAATGTCCGTTGACCCGTCCAGACCAGGCTGTATCCTTACAGCACAGGCTTTCTTCCTCGGTGGTCATTGCGATACAGTATCCACACGAGCACCACCATGTACCCGCATCAAGTGCAACCAGCCATAACGGTAAAATCTCCCGGCTGCGGAGGTTGTAGACGGTGAAAGCACAATCTCAAACATCTCTTCATTTGGTTGCCGTAATTTGGAAAGGCACAAACTCGAAGCATTTTCTCATATTAGTCCTGATCTAACTCCAAGCTCCGTCTGTCAGCTCTGTGAGCTCCTCCCTGCTTCTGCCACAGGCAGGCTCAGCCGTTGCTAGGTTACCTATGCAAATGAGCTGCTGAACTCTTGAACTGCAGGTCAGCTCTGCTTCACTGCACTCGGTGTCAGGTTCCAGCCTGTTGATACATGCTCATTACTATGGACAGGACCTCGGCAAATCGTTTTTTTGTGGAAAAAATACATTTTGGATTATTGGATTGTATGAGATCGGCACTCGATTGTTGAGGACTTGACCGGAAAGCAGTACATAAACAGCGGTAAGGATTAACACAACTTTTATGCCTTTCTGTCACATCTACTGCCGTCAAATTCGCTGTGTTCCCTCGTAAGGAATAACTGCACATGGCTAAGCACTAGTAATGGCATTTCGAACATGTTTAGAGGCTAAAAACACGTTTAAAACTTGCCCTTGTTTAACACTGTTGGGTGCAAAATCTAGCAGGAGGATAACTCGGTGTAGGCGGCACCGTTTGTTTTCGTTTTTCTCGCTAATGACAGTACTCCTGATTTACAAACAACAGAGCTATGGGTTGAAATCGACCGGAATTCTCCTTTAAAAAGCTAAATGAAGATTTAATTCTCAACAATATTATTGAAAAGTCCAGCCCAGTAAAATCAGCAAACTAATGCGACTTCAGTTGGGAGTTGACGTAAGAGCAGCAAACTAAGAAAACCCCCCTATAATCCCTGAGGTGGTATGAGCTGTGGATGTGCTGTACACTCAAGCTGGAAGTATTCAGTATCCCCCCAGGGGAGGTTTGGATTCTGACTGTGGTCCGTTACCCCACCCTAAAGTATTAACACCACTGTGAACCTGGATACACGACACACTGTAAACACACACACAAGGCCAGAACAGCATCATTAATCTGTTTTTTGAGTTTTACTGCAATGAGTGCTAGTGGAGGCCAGGAGGCCGGTGCATGCTACACTGTGGAGTCATCATTGTAAACAGACACGGTTTTGTTTACTATTTCGAGTTTATCTGCGAGGATTAAAGGGGACATATCATTAAATAAAAAAGTAACTTTACAGGCTTGTGCACATACATTTTAGGGATCTTGTGTGCCTACCAACCTCCAAACTGTGGAATAAGACAACTCAGTCAGTTTTTGTTGGCTGCCTTGTTCAGAAAAAATGGGATTCAACAAGCCCTTTATATTTGGCTCCCCTTCTTATGTCACACGTAGCCTCATTAGAATATAGCACCCCCCCCCAAATCTGAGTATCTCCACCCAAGGCTTGAGAACTACACTCAATGATGTTTTAAGCCCCCAAAGTCTACTTCCAGGCAGTGCTGCAACTGTTGACTTCAAGGCACCTAACCCTAACCTTAACCTTAACCCTAACCCTAACCATAACCATAACCATTGCCTTATTGACTTCAAGGCAGCGCTGCGACCGTTGACTTTAAGGCACCTAACCCTAACCTTAACCTAACCATAACCATTGCCTAATCCTAGTGCCTTCCAGGCAGTGCTGCCTGGAAGGAGACATTCGGGGCTTAAAACACAGATAAACGAGAACTACATTTGCAAAGGTGAGCCATCGTTTTACTCAGAGCACTTTGGGTTTTGTTTTCAGGAAGTTAAAGGTTAAAGTAACCTGATGCGCCAGATGGTTTGTTACACAGAACCATCTGAGAAGCAGTCATTGGAAACCATTTGGAAAAGGGCTGGCACTTAAAAAAACAAACACCTGGCAGGCGATTGAAGGAACCGTCTGTAATGTCCACCATTGTTGTTTTGAACGAACAGGCGCGGCCATCAGACACCGCTAAACCACGCCAGTAGCTGCCAGAAGCTCCTCGCGATTGGTTCAGCAAGCTGGCACGCATTACTTCAAAGCCTGGCAAGATGGATTGTCCCTCAATTCTCTCTCGCGTTACATCGCCAGAATCCTGCTGACGTGCAAGGTAAGGCTTAAAGAGACAGGCGCTAAAACAGTGCGTTTCAGACAGAGGGTGAATACATGTATATTCAGACAAACAGTATAAGAAAAAGAATTAACATTAAAGCATGTAAACATATTGTAGTGGAAATCCAAAATACAAGTATGAACCTGAAAATGACCTTGATATGTGTCCTTTAAAAGACATGTTGAATGTTTTTCTTTTTTTTAATGAGTTTTGAACCTGTATTGTATATAATAATTTGATAATCCTCTTCTCCTCTATTATTGAAGCCTGTTAATGTAATGTTACCACCACCACCACGTGCTCCAAACCTCTGCAGAGATATATATCATCACCTTGTATTTTTGGTGTGCGTATAGGTCCTTGTAACCATACTTGAAGAACATGTGATACTAACTGGTCAACACACTCATTACAAATGTCAGCAAATATTTGGTAGCGGTATTGTACAACAGACTCAGACCAAAAGAGAAGAGCTATGTAGTTAACCTCTTCCACTGACATATCTGTGACTTGGCAAATTTATGTTTGCTCAAAACGATAAAAGTTAATTCAAATTGTGTGTTCCAAGTAAAAAACAAATGATGGCTGAATTCTGGGGAAATAGTGCAAAACATCAAGAACATTTCCATAAAGTATAAAACCAATACATAGCCAAGAATGTGCCACTTTTTTATTTTTTACATATCTGGGTGTTCTTGGATTAGACACATGAGTGTTTCCAGTACAAATTTTAAAACAAACCCTTATTGAATTTAATACTGGGGTCTCTTTGAGTGGAGTTTGCAATGGATTCCTATTGGCAAATCAAAAAAAACAAAAGAATCTATAGGTGTGAAGCCATAAAACCACCCCATCACCCTACCATGGCTGATGGTCAGAACATGGGCCATTTAACAGCTAAACCAGACTTTAAGAGGTAAATGAGTGAGCGAGTAGGATTACTGGGATTAAAATGCATATGTGCATATGTGAAATGCCAATGCATGAATTGTGTGTCAACTATCATAATCATCTGACTGACTTTAATGTACCATGTTTGAATTGTGTGTCAACTATCATAATCATCTGACTGACTTTAATGTACCATGTTCACTGATGCAAGTGACTTTAGACTGTAGTGAGAAAGGATGACACCTGGACATTAGGGCTGCAGGATATGAGAAAAAATATCTAATTATTACTTTGACTGATATTGCAATTGGGATATGATTCGCCCCCGACATTGGAGGAAATTATAATTTTTGTATCATTATTCTCATTTAAAAAAAAGTTTAAAGGTCCCATGGCATGAAAATTTCACTTTATGAGATTTTTTAACATTAATATGAGTTCCCCCAGCCTGTCTATGGTCCCCCAGTGGCTAGAAATGGTGATAGGTGTAAACCGAGCCCTGGGTATCCTGCTCTGCCTTTGAGAAAATGAAAGCCCAGATGAGCCGTTTTGGAATCTGCTTGTTATGAGGTCATAAGGAGGAAGGTTACCTCCCCTTTCTCTGCTTTGCCCGCCCAGAGAATTTGGCCCGCCCATGAGAGAGAGACATCATGGCTTTCAAACGAGAAAAGTGGCAGTTGGTCAAGGCCACACCCCCACCCTCCACCTTGCCCCTCCCACTCTCCTCCTCAATAGCTTCAGACACAGAAATGGCACATCCTAAGGAAAGCTCATTGTGGGACTGGCTCTAGTGGCTGTAATTCTGCACCAAAGCTGAATTTCGGGAAAGAGACTTCAGATACAGTATTAGGGGACCACTAAGGTCTATATAAAAGCATCCAAAGAGCACCATGTCATGGGACCTTTAAATGATTATAGTGTCATATTAGCGAGGATCTGTAGGATAGGATTTGTAGGTCGGGACGTCTCTGCAGCACTATAATACTTCATTCAGAATGGTTTGACACATCGCTGGCCTTTAACAAATATTCAACAAGTACTATTTTGGTGAGTGGTTGCGTGTTTTTTTCTTACGTGACCACAATGGTCCGTCTCAAACTGGCAGCAAAACGATGACATCCCGTTCTTATGTATTGCTTGTTAAGAAAATCCCATAAAATCCCACAAAGCTGTGCACTCACCTGTGAGTTGATTTTGATGGTAGCAATGTCTGACTTTTTGTCGATGTCTTTGATGTTGGCTTCGTATACGTCACCATTATGCATCTGGACCTTAAGGAAAGAATGGAAGAATGAGATTTCAAGAAATGTAACATCTGAAATTAAACTTAATTTAGAGCACAGGGTATGGTTTGATCCATTTCTGTGGAGTTAGCCTAGTATCAGTACTCAATGCAGAAAAATCTTCACATTTTAGAAACTGGAAACGATAAATAAAAAGAATAAATCAACTAAGTGTTTAATCGGCCAAACCTTTTCAGCTGGACGTGTAAATAAATAATAAATAAATAAATATATATATATATATATATATATATATATATATATATATATATATATATATATATATATATATATTTATATTGTTATCTATTGTTGTATATAATTAAACACCGTATTTTATAAACTACATGTGTTTTGTGTGCAAAAGTCTTAAAGTGTAAAGTAACTAGTAACTAAAGCTGTCAGATGAATGTAGTGGAGTAAAATGTACAATATTTCTCTCTGAAATGTAGCAGAGTAGAAGTAGAAAGTGGCATGAAAAGAAAAGACTCAAGTAAAGAACCTCACCATTTATAATTAAGTACAGTACTTGAGTATATGTACTTAGTTACATTCCACCACTGAAAATACACCAAACCAACACGTCTGTGAGCATTTAAAGTGAAGCATAAGTGATGAAAACAGTATTTCAGTACCTTGAGGTGCTGTTGACCGGACACCGGTGTGGTGCTGGAGACTACATGGGCATTGGTTACAATTAGTCCGTTATCTGACATCACAAAGCCAGACCCACTCGACAGAGGGATGTTCCGACTGAAGAGAGGATGCCTGGGGGTGAGAAAACAAACATTAGGAAATGGAGCTGGACTGGCTTACAGAGAGAAGATGTGATTGCTCAACATTTCATTGGTCCCGTTATTCAAGTTTAAGGCTTGTGTGCCATAAATCTCAAGCTATGTCCCAATTCAAGGGCTGCAGCCTTCGGAGGCCACAGCATTCGAAGCCCACGAAGGCCGAGCCGAGCGGTCGCCAAAATGAAATAGCCTGGTCTGCAGAGCATTTCCTGTTTGCGTCGAAGCGCCGCTCCTGTCGCCTAGCAACCTTGACAGCTGCGGCTGATAAGTGAAAAGTTCAGACCGAAATGGAGCCAGAAGTTGTTCTTTTTATTTTACCATCTAGGCAAGTGTCTCAAAGAGAGAGGAACACAAATAATAATCCCTCATGTAGCACATCTCTTGTCTCCGAGCCGGCCAGATATCCAGCTACCCCCCCGCAGAGCCAGCTGGCGTCAGGCCAGTTTGTGGAGCTTCTATACTTGGAGCAAATTTTTAATTCGCCATCAATTTTAATTAATTTTTTGCCTAAAACATTCTCAGAAGTCAATTTAATAATGAAATAGCAAAGGAAAATTGTAAAAAGAAGAAATATTGGTTGTTGGCCGTTTGTGTTTGCCTGTGCTTCTGCTTGAAGACCGAAATGAGTGTTGGGAATCCTGGGGCTGCGAAGGATACAACTATTGGATCCTCTGAATTCTGTAAAAGGAGGCCGCATTTGTGGACCACATTTGAAGGAGCCTTCGAAATTAAATGAAATGGGACGGACTTTGTCAGACCAAAACCGGCAGCTGAACGTGTCACGTGGGTCTGGCTGCTCCCGGATTTTCCAACTGAGCATAATGGCGGCTCGTTCGGAATACTATCTCATATTTTACGAAGATAGTTCACCGAAACGTGTTCCTGAAAACATTTTAAGCGAGAAATAGGCCATGCAGTTGCTGAATCTGTCTTCATTTCAGATTGACAAAGGTCAGTTTAAAAGATTTTCGTCAGATTTTGAGAGGCGTTAGTCACGCTCATCCCGCTCGTCATTTCCGGGTTAGTGCTCCACCAATCAGATTGGCCACCGAGTCCGACTGCCCGCCTTCCGATTCAACATGTCAAATTGGACCAAATGAAGGCCGACTGCTTTTCCGACTGACGACGGCACGGAAGACACCGAACAGACTCGAGTCACTGACCTCGCCAGACTGTCCGACTGACGATAATCCGGTTGGCGTGTCAGGGCCTTAACATGTAAGCAAAATTGTTTTTTAATGGATTCTAAAAGTTGACCTTTTAAAGTCACATGTTCTGAACTGACATAACATAACCTCTACAAAACACAGTCAAAACAGTCAGTACCTGAGGAAGAGTTCGATGTGGACCACAGCTGGAGCGATTTTCTCCACCACGTCGGCTATGAAGTTGAACTTGTAACGAGGACTGGCAGCATGTGAAGGACCTATACTGGCAAAAAGAATTATGTATTTTAATAACCAGTCAACACTTTGATTAAGCAGCAATTAAATGAAATTGTAACTGACATAAACCAGAAGAAAGCATGTTACAGTAATCTAACTGGGAAGTTAATGAGTCAATGGAGGACTTTCCAGTGTCATGAATTGAAAGGATGGATCTGACTGAGGCAGGCATTTTGTGATGTAACTTGAAACATAAACTTGAGTCAAAATGGAATACTTAATTCTTGCACGTCGGCATTACATGGCTAGAAGAGAATGGTGAACAGTTTTGACGATACAAGTAGGAAGATTAGCAAAGATTAATATCTCAGTTCTGTTGAGACTCAACTGCAGGAAGATATATATCCAATAGCTCAGGCTGTGAGAATGTTGCTTGGAGACACTTGGCTCTGGGTTCAACTCCCGCCAGGGATAGTGGAGTTTGGTGTTGTTGTAAGGGAAAAGTTCCAACAAAATCATCTTTATGGGTGTTGATGGCGCAGTGGATATGACACAGACCTTTGGTGTGGGAGACCTGTGTTCGAATCCCACTGCAATACATTAACCAATGTGTCCCTGAGCAAGACACTTCACCCTGAGGTGTGCGACCTCGGACATATATAGCAATTGTAAGTCGCTTTGGATAAAAGCGTCAGCTAAATGACATGTAATGTAATATATTTAATATAAAAAAAGCAGCTGAGGGTCAAGGATAGACCCCACAAATCAATAGGTGGACAGTAGAATAGTTACCAGTTGTGAAGTTGGAGGTACCAAATAAACCATATAAGAACCAAACCACAACACTTAAAGTAAAAGTAACAGTACTAACACCAAGCACCTGCCAGTTTGTGCGTCTATTAGAATGTCATCGTGGCACAATCAAGTCTTGAATTTGGCAGCATCCAGACTGAAATTTTTCAAAAGGAACTTTTTGATTGTAAGTGTTCTAAGTAAAGCTACCAAGATTTATCGATTTATCGATTAGTTGTCAACTATTAAATTAATCGCCAACTACTATGGTAAAAAGTCTCTAATTCCAGCTTGTTAAATGTGAATATTTTCTAGTTTCTTCACTCCTCTGTGTAGAGCTGGGCAATACCGTATAGCGATATTATATCAATATCATGATACGAGACTAGATATTGTGATATGAGACTATATATCGTTGTCTTAGATTTTGGATATCGTAATATGGCATAATATGGCAGTGTTTTCTTTTCCTGGTTTTGAAGGCTGCATTACAGTAAAGTTATTTCATTTTCTGAACTTACCAGACTGTTGTAACTGTTCTATTATTTGACTTTACCCACTTAGTCATTATATCCTATTACTGACAATTATTTATCCCAAATCTCATTGTGTAAATATTTTGTGAAAGCACCAATAGTCAACCCTAGAATATTGTTGCAGTATCAATAGAGGTATTTGGTCAAAAATATTGTGATATTTGATTTTCTCCATATCGCCCAGCCCTACCTTTGTGTCAGTAAACCGAATATCTTTTTAAGTTGTGGACAAAACAAGACAATTGAGAACATCGTCTTGGGCTTTGGGAAACACTGATTGACACTTTTAACCATTTTCTGACATTTTATAGACCAAACAACTAATCGATTATTCGAGAGAGAGAAAAAAAATTGACAGATTAATTGACAATGACAATGATTGACAGTTGCAGCTCTAGTTCTAAGGAGGTGCTTAGAAAGCACTTTTTGTTGACAACGTGAGCAGATTTGGACCAGAGTAATAACCTCTGTTTACAAAGTGTGTTGGCAGTATCCACACAACCGAATACAGTTTAGTTTTGTCACTTTAGGGCCTCCATACTTAGAGCCTCTGATGGTGGCACCAAAATCCTTTTTTTTCTGATTTAACTCCTGAAATATGCAGTGAACAGTCAAAAGTAAAGACAGTAAATCTGCGTCAGAACATTGCAAACCAGTTCCCCTCTGTTCCATTACCCAAACATTAACAAACCCACCTGATGGAACAAAGCTGGCAGCACTGATGGAAAACTAAGTTTAATTTGCCAGGATCATGTCGTGACCCCCTTTTACTGTATACCAGTGAAAATGAGTTCCACGTGCTCTCTACAGCTGCACTGTACGCTGCTGAGCCAAGGCTGTGGTTTGGGATTTTAGACTGAAACTAGATTCTCAAATGACAGGCAGAATCCAACCAATGGCCAAAGCCAGTGGGTTTAAGTCTTAACATTACTGGTCTTTACAAATTCACATTTCTTTTAATCAGCGGTGGAATGTAGCCAAGAAATCATTCCTACCACAGACAATACAACTTTTAACACTTAATCACTGACTCATATACATCACAATTGCACTAACTGCAATTTGCACAATAGGTTTACTTACATTTTTATTAATAGTTGTATATTTTTATGCCTAACTTGTATAATTTCAAATATTTGTTCTTGTATTTTATCCTATTTATTATTTCATGTACATTCTGTATGTGTGCTGTGTGTCTGATATTTTGCTGCTGTAGCACTGTAATTTCCCATTTTTGGGATCAATAAACATCTATTTCACTACATTGACTCAAGTACTGTACTAAGTACATATTTGACGTACTTGAGATATTTCTTCTCATTTTTCAGATTCATATTCTACTCCGCTACATTTTAGAGAGAAATATTGTACTTTGTACTCCACGACATTAATCTGACAGCTTTAGTTACTAGTTACTTTACACATTAAGAGTTTTGCACACAAAACACATTTAGTTTATAAAATACAATGTTTTATTACAAATTAAACTAGCCAACAATATACAGTACATGCCTAGAAGTCCAGCTGAAATGACCAGACCATTAGACACACAACTCTATTGTAGTCCAGCCTTTACTTCAGAGACAAACATGGTCACTTTGGAACACACTTTGGAACCTTGAGCCAATTGCAGGTAAAGATGGCACCGCTGTGTGTGTCTCGCCGCTTACCTGTGCTGGAATTGTCATTGATTTGCCTGCTTTTACTAATTGTAACTGGAAATGTGTCACCGCTGCTGGTATATGACCGCCTGACTCTTTTAAGTATCCGCAATTCCGTGGAAAAAGTGCCGATCTACGGCTCAGATGGACAGTCAACCACACCGCCGCTTTTCCTGGCATCCATTCCGGCCTATCTACGGCGTCAGCCCAGCCTTCGGCTCATTATTACTTATGGGCTTTCAGTTTCACTAAGTGAAATAAAACAAACTGGTATCTCCAATCATTTCCACATCAGGTTTGAGATCAGTGTACCACCACCTGCTAGTAAGCCTGTCTCCTCAGCTTCTAGGAGCTGCTGCATCACCTCCTCTTCAGCTGGAGAGTTTGCTTTGGCATTCGGGGACTCACAGTTCTGTGTTATGAATGGTGTGGTATCTCCCTCTTATCCAGATAACATTCTCTCTGTGTTCTACCTGTGAGAAGTTTCTCTTTTATTTTATTGACAAAGTTGCATCTGTCAGGCAATACGCCAGTGTTAGTTTTAATGTGTTTGTACCTGCTGCTCCTATGCATTCTGCTGTGTTTGAGGAATTTCAGCCAGTTTCTCTGACATTGCTTTCTGAGAGTGTGCAACACATGAAACCTACCCACTGTCCGTTAGACATTTTTCCCACCAGGATAGTGAAGGAGGTTTTTAATGACACCATTGGGCCGAGTCTACTCACTTTTTTTAATTCTTGTCTTAGTTTAGGTTCTGTCCCGGCTGCCTTTAAACATGCTGTGGTCAGGCCCCTACTTAAGAAGCCTAATCTTGACCCTACAGTGTTGTCCAATTTTTGACCAGTCTCCCATCTACCTTTTCTGTCAAAGGTTTTGGAAAAAGTTGTTTTTATACAGTTTTTTATACAAGCCTTTTTGCAACTGAACTCTGTGTTTGAAAAAATTCAATCTGGTTTTAGATCACGTCACAGCACTGAGTCTGCACTGCTTAGAGTGCACAATGATATTGCCCTGTCTGTAGATGCCGGGAATCCTACTGTTTTAGTGCTATTGGACTTCACAGCAGCGTTTGATACGGTAGACCATGCAGTCCTCGCTCGCCTTGATCAGTACGTAGGCATCTGAGGCTCGGCACTTCAATGGTTTAGCTCCTATTTGGCAAATAGGAGCTTTTCTGTTATGATTGGTGACTGTTCCTCGTCAACCACTCCTCTCTCTTGTGGGGTACCCCAGGGTTCAATTCTTGGCCCAATCCTGTTTTCTTTATATATATATTGCCGTTAGGGGCTATAATAGGAAAGCACAACTTATCTTTTCACTGTTATGCAGATGATTTGCAAATTTATTTGCCTATCAAACCGAATGACCGCTTAGTTGTATCAAGTTGTATGTTAGAATGAGCTTTTTCCAGCTCCGTCTACTAGCTAAAGTTAAGCCATTCCTTAAGCGATCCATGCTTTTATTAGTTCAAGGTTGGATTACTGTAATGCTCTCTATGTTGGTTTGAATCAAACCTCCATCTCACGTCTTCAACTTGTGCAAAATGCTGCTGCTCGCTTTTTAACAAATACATCTAGACGTGCACACATCCCTCCCGTTCTTTACACCCTACATTGGCTCCCTGTGCGTTTTAGAATAGATTTTAAGATTTTAGTTTTAGTTTTTAAGGCCCTTAATGGCCTAGCCCCGGAATACCTATCCAAGATTTTAACCCTGCGTGAGCACAGCCGGTCTTTGCGGTCTTCTAACCAACTGGTTTTAGAAGTGCCGAGGTCAAAGTACAAACGATGGGGTGATCAGGCTTTTGCGGTTGCTGCCCCGAGAATCTGGAAAACATTACCCCCTGATATTTGCACAATTACAGATGTAGCTCTTTTTAGGTCTAAACTCAAAACCTACCTGTTTAGAATGGCTTTTAATATGCAGTAGTGGTGTGACAATTTCCTCTTCCTGTTTCTGTGTAACCTTTAATGATTTTACTGTTTTCTACGTTTCATTCTTCTTATTGCAAGATATGTTGTCTATTCTTAGTTCCAGGTGTGAAGCACTTTGGAAACCTGCTGGTTGTTTTAAAGCACTATACAAATACATTTTGATTGATTGATTGATAATGCTCGCCTAGCTGCTAGCATGGCACGCCCTCATACTCTGCTTCTGACTGGCTAGTAGTCCTTACCTAGGTACTGCCAGGGCACACCCTCAAACTCTGCTTCTGACTGGCTAGTAGTCCTTACTTAGGTACTGTCAGGGCATGCCCTCATACTCGGCTTCTGACTGGCTAGTAGTCCTTAGCTAGGTACTGCTCATGTGCGACTCCCAACAAAGATGGAACAGAAGTGAGATGTCTCACTCTGTAGCTAAAACAGAGAGCTCAACACATGTCAAACCATGTAAACCTATTCTGATATAACCTCTAAATACAATTATGAACCTGAAAATGAGCATAATATGATCACATTAAAGTCTAAACATTTTTGTATAGTCAGAAGTCAGATTAAACTCAGGATTCTGACTTTTTTCTCTGAACTCAATATATTTTTTCACCTATGGCCCTAATCCTCTTGCAGTAGAATCTTTTTTTTATTAGAGCACTAAATTGTCATGGATCACCATGGCAGGAGTGACAAAAGTCAAAAGGTTTTTCCATTAATAAGGTAATGCACACTTCCATAACCAGAGGTGTCAAGTAACAAAGTACAAATACTTCGTTACCTTACTTAAGTACAAATTTTGGGTATCTATACTTTACTGGAGTAATTATTTTACAGCAGACTTTTTACTTCTACTCCTTACATTTTCACGCAATTATCTGTACTTTCTACTTCTTACATTTTAAAAATAGCCTCTTTCCTCCTATTTCAGTTCAGCTTGTTTTCATTCCCACTTGTCATCGTTCAAAAATAACACACACAAATAAAACCTATCCAGATAAATCGCTCCATCCGGATAGAGTGAATCTGATTGTGGTTGGATGAGAAGTATAAACATATACCATTCCGACACCCTATTGGTTTGTGCACCTGCACAGACCCGGTGCTAATACGGCACCGGTGCCTTAACGACCGTTGTCTACCGGACCGAATAGCAACGCGGATTCTGGTGCCTTATTTAGGAGTTACTTAAATGACTGCGCTTCTCTCTGATGCTCCGAAAACGGACGTTAGAGGGAACTGAAACATTGCCGCACGGGACGCTAGTTAACACTACACTCGACAGCAGGTAACGTTAGCCTACCGTTAGCTAGCAGCTGGAGAAAACACGGTTAAAATGCTAACAGCTAAACGGTGTAAAAGTATAACACCAGACTGTAGCTGCCGTTGTCAGAAAAACACAGAGGAGATGTGTCACCTTTTTTGAGCCCTTCTGAGTTTGCAGGTATGATTTTAGTATAACATTATTATATTCATTATGGCCTTTAGAAGGTGGGGTAGTGCACTATTAGGCCGCTGTGGGGCGGGCTAAGCTTTTGTCCTTAATGGCATTTTTTTCCCCTTACATTACTTTTACTTTTAGTAGTTTTGAAACCAGTACTTTTACACTTTTACTTAAGTAAAAAGCTTGAGTTGATACTTCAACTTCTACAGAAGTCTTTTCAAATCCTAGTATCTATACTTCTACTTGAGTAATGACAGGGAATACTTTTGACACCTCTGTCCATAAGAAAGAGAGAACCCCCCTGCTGTTGCTCCTGCCAGAAAGCTCAAATAAATAACTGTCTCTGTCTGACGATTCTTCCCCAGAGAGACACACGGACCAGATGGAGGGTGTTTGAAACAGCACATGTGAAAGCTTTCATGAGCTGCACAGAGTTTGAATCACATTAGTGGAAGACTCAAAAAGGTAAAACTGAAGTGTACTAATCCTATTTTTGTTGATTAATCAAGGCTTTAAAACTCGACTTCTACTGATTTTTTTGGGGGGGAAAAAAAGACTTCCTTGCTTAAAAAGAATTCTTTTTTTGCCTTGGCAATTCAGGACAATTTTTTTTAACTCTACTACTGATATAAATGGGCATGATGGATAATTTACCACAACCAATTTGGGAGTTGAGACATGAAGTCACCCATACAGTATATTTTTAGTTAACCACGCCCGTAATGCTCTAGTGACATTGTGTGTGTGTGTGTGTGTGTGTGTGTGTGTGTGTGTGTCAGCCACATACCCTTTGAACCTGGACAAAAAGGATCAAGGGGAAATGTAAATGGAGTTTGCCACAACTCTGGGCTGCAGGGACTTCCTGTTTCCTTAGTTGATAGTTGTGTGTGTGTGTGTGTGTGTGTGTGTGTGTGTAGCAGTCAGTAGAGCAGCAGATCTGTTTTATTCATCAGCACTGAACAGACGTTCAGCCTGTCCAACAGAACACGTTTGATTTTCAGACTGAACAGAATGCACAAATTCGGAACGCGCACTCGACCGACGGGCACCGTTGCTACAGCCGGAGACATATGCTGACAACAATTTAACATCTTATAGCATCGGCAGATCGCTAGGTGCTACGACATGATACGCTCTCCTAAAGGCACATCCAGCACATAGACAAAGGCTCGACGTTAGAGCACAGTACATAATGCAACAGCTCCACCAAAACACGGATGGGTTTGTGGCTGCATGTGTGAAATTACTTTTTTTAAATCAACCAAAAATGATTGTAAGGTATTTTATTGTGTTACCTCTGTTAAATGTTAGAAAGAAGTTCAGAGGACTATGGTTAACTGCTCCTCAGATCTCTGCAGGGTAAATCCAGACAGCTAGCTAGACTATCTGTCCAATCAGAGTTTTCTGTTGCACGACTAAAACTACTTTTGAATGTACACATGTTCCACCAAAACAAGTTCCTTCCCGAGGCTATTTGCAGGGGCACCGTGGCTCCGTCCAGCGTTTAGCACCGCCCAAGATGATTGTGATTGGATTAAAAAAACAAAAAGCCAAAAAACCTGAGCACATTATTCTTCCATCCCAGAATGCTGTGTGGACTCGCCAGACCCTCCTCCGCAGCGCTGTGGAGGAAGGTCTGGCAAAGGCTAATAAAGACATATGCAGTGCCGTCTTGGTTCAGACATTGGAATCCCGTGTTTCTTTATTTTTATAGTGGATCCTGAGTCTAGGTGACATAATTACTTTCTTCATTTTTTTTATTTTTATCAGTAGGCCCATAGAGGGATGGCCCTTCTGGAATTTGCCCAAATTCCAGATGGCCAGTCCGTCACTGCAGCCCAAAATAACAGTTAATAACAATGTGAGCTTGATGAGTAATGTTTGAATGTAGTCTTTATAAAAGTAAAGGTAACGCAACTCTCATGAGTGGATTTTGACAGCATACAGAAATGATCTGAACTCAATGGCTGGAGGGGATCAGGCTAAAAACGGATGGTCAGCCTTTGTTTGGAACAGGGTGGTAGACGGCACAGTGGGAGTGTGAGAGAGAGAGAGAGAGAGAGAGAGAGAGAGAGTGAGAGATGGAGAGAATGTGGGACAAATGAAGAGGGTAAAACAGCATATAGTGAAGGAAGGATGGTTATTTAATGGCCAGTAACTTTTCTCCCCATTTAGTTTTGAATGGAGACAGTAGTCTAATAAACTGTTGGGAACTGCCGGCAGGAGCATGTATATAAGTGTAACAGAGCAAATGAGAAACATGCACAGAGTGTGGACAGGAGTTTAAAACAGCAGATTCTGACACTGTTACCCAAAATACTGGCCATCTGTGTGCTTGTACTGTATGTGTGTGTGTCTGCCATCATGTTTAGCATATTTACTGAGCATATGGGATAATGTCAGTACACAATTCAACAAAATATATAACATGGGTCAGTCGTTTGTACCCATTTCAATGCAGAAATGTCACATATTGTACCTTTAAAGTTTGACCTGATGAAGACGCTAGAGGAAGATTCTGAGGATCACTAAAGTCAGAAGGACACATTGTCTTGGAACCATGAATGTGAATTTGCAAAATGTGGTGCCAATCCATGGTTCCATCTACGAGATATTTAACAGAATAAGTGTATATTTTATTTAGTCTGGATCAACAGAAGTACATTTCCAGGATAAAGCCTGAGGAAGATGAGGGACATCCGGCGCAATGTCCGCTCTCTGTGTGTCGCGGTTTTCAAACTCCATTCGATTTGGGGAAACAACAATAACCTTCGAGCTAACAAGCTACACGCTGAAAATGGCAAGTTTTTAAGAAAATTTGGATCGTGCAACAAGGTTGGTTGGTTGGTTCTATGGTGAATGATTGTAAAGATATACAAAGAATATCATTCGGCATTTCCTCTCTAACTGGGACATTTTGGGGCTGATTGGTGAATTGCGGTTGACAAATTACACTCTGCGATACACTGGTAATAGCTACGTTTAACTTTATATCCAGCTAATTCAAATAGCTCATGTATGTTATGTAAACAGTTAACATTATTTAATATTGTATGTGGCATGTTCTTTTGCAGGGTGCAAATGTTCCACCAAAACAAGTTCCTTCCCCAGACTATTTTGCAGATCCACCATCTCTGCGTCCGGAGCTTAGCGTCTCCCAAGATGATTGTGATTGGTTTAAAGAAATGCCGACAATCCAAAGCGTTTTTACTCCTGTCCTGGAATGTATGTGTGGTGTAGTCAGACCTTACTCCACAGCGCTATGGAAATAGGTCTGACAATGCGAGACTAATGTAAATTTGACCTGTTAGTGGAGTTAAATAAAAAGTCAAGAGATCGTCAAAGTCAGCCCAGTTGCGCTGGGTAAAGGATGCTGATAGCCAGGCTCTCATTGGCCAGCTGTTAGCCAATCAGAGTCAAGCAGCTTAGCTCGTTGAATTTTAATGAGAACTGGCACAAATCGAGCTGAGTCTTCTTGCAGGCTTTCTATACCACGCTAGAATGGCTAGAAACAAGATAACCAATGCATTTTTTCTACAAAAAATGTTACAAAGTCCATGGTAGAACTTCAGACATTACCACAAAGTAATGAAATACGTGTGGCAGGGTACCTTTAAGATATTTTACTCCAAAGTGAACCAAAGTGCACCAACTGACTGACTGACTGACCCTCTGCTGTGTGGCCAAGTCATCCTCTACCAGCACCAGGCACATCAGCACTAGTCTCGCATTGCCAGACCTTCCTCCACAGCATTGAGGAGGAGGGTCTGGCAAGTCCACACAGCATTCCGGGATGGGAGAAAAACATGCTCTTGTTTATTGGCATTTCTTTAAACCAATCACAATCGTCGGTGCCGCTGCAAAATAGCCTCGGGAAGAAACTTGTTTTGGTGGAACATGTGTACGTTCAAAAGTAGTTTTAGTCGTGCAACAGAAAACTCAGATTGGACAGATAGTCTAGCTAGCTGTCTGGATTTACCCTGCAGAGATCTGAGGAGCAGTTAACCATAGTCCTCACAAATCCACCGCTGTTTAAAATGCCAACACAAAGAAAGAGGAAGGTGACGGGACATCCGGCCAAAAATTAGGGACATCAAAATTAAGTGCAAAACGAGGGGGAGGATGTGTTGTGGGTTCTCTTTGGTTCTTCTGTGATTGTGAGGAAAGGTGTGGGGGGCGGATGTCCATTGAAGCATTGGATGAGATAATGCATGATTATGTTTCTATGTAGGTTAACTGTATGTTTATTGTGTGTTTATGCATGATTTTTCGCCATTTCGTTTCTCTTGACTGCTCAAGACGAATTTCTCCTATAGGAGACAATAAAGGCTTATCTTATCTTATCTTACATTCTGCTGAATTTCCGGCGGCACCTGAACAATCCCGGAAATGAAACGTTGTTGATGTAGACTACATCAGAATTGGTCTCATATCAAGTCTAAAAGCAGTCTGCTGTGAAGCCCCCCTCCCCTTCCAAGATAGAAACTGCCTGAGCCCACACCAGTGGTCAGATAGAATCTCCTCACATCCTTTCATAAAGCAGTCTCCACTCTCTGACGGAAACCCTGTTTACAGAGCGAGGCCCGCACTCGAACTCCGTGTCTGGGTTGAGGAATTATCTAGGCCAGTCTGCAGGACAGAATAACAACTTTTTACAGGAGGTGGGGTTCATTCTCACTGTTCCAAATAACTGCTTCTGGTCTGCTTTAACGGGCTGTTAAACCTGCACCTGCCCTGTAACCAGTGTTTAATGCTGCTGTGGAGCATTACTCTGGTGACCAAGCCTTATTAATCTGGCTCTTATTAGTGAGTTGGAGACAGTAAGAAAAGCCACAGGGCAGTTTATTGAGGTGGGGGTGGAGGGCCAGACCGCACTCTCCTGATGAGTCAACATAATCTTGCCGGAAACCCATTGCTACTATAGTAACACCAGATTTAAGATCATCCTTGGCCTTAGGAATAGCAGTTTATAAAACTGTTATTGCTGTAAGTGCACAAGGTATTAGGGGTAGGAAAAAAAATTATTGAAAATGATGAAGTGATTTTTTTTGCGACGATGTTTAAAATTGATTCTTTTCCCTAGAATCGATTTTTTATTTAATTTTTTGTTAAAAATAATTCACCTAAATATTTTCTGTTTATATGATACCGCCAATATGACTACATCATATCCGTTTTCTGACCCAAAGCAGAAAAAGCAGAAAATCCATGTTATGTTCTTCTTTACTTGTAAATGAAATAAATGTCACTCTGACTGACTGAGATGTGATGTGCATTCTTCGTAGAAAACCAAAATCAGTTTTTAGAAAGGTCTCGTGATACAGCATTCTCTCTAAAGTGTATTATTCAGCTTTTGTTTTTGTTAAAGGAGGAAAAGAAAATCGCAATACTCAATAGTCAATACTATCGAATCGCAATACTTCTAGAATCGCAATAAATGAAAAGCGCAATACAAATCGAATCGGCACCAATGTATCGTGAAAGAATCAAAGGGGGACAAACGCATATCGACCCAGCCCTATAAGGTATTCTTCTTCTGGTGTTTTTCTTTTGTTACGGACAGCTTCAGGTGCATTTCCACCTCCTTCTGGACTGGAGGAGGACCCTGGTTTACTTCAGCAGAGAAAACCAAGACGGACTGAAACATCAACGAGAAATCTGATATATTGGCACATACCAACATTCTCATAAACGTGTTTGTATGACATCATACAGAAAGTGATGCACAACAATTTGTATGCTATCCTACGAAATAGGTGACTGCCGGCTGGTCATATGACAACCCGTGGCTTCTATGGTGGCTACCTTACCTACCATATCTTAATTTTTCGACAAATAGGCCAATTTATCTTTGATTGATATATTGGATTCACATTAATGTACCCTATACCTTGTCTGACATATTTTTAAAAAAAAAAAAAAATAACTTTCAACTCTGCACTAAGAGGACCCCCCCTAGGTGCCATGGACCCCCTTCTTTAGACTGGTTTACTAAATGAAGCCACCAATGCATAAATCGTACCTGTGCTGGACTCACACGGTCCTTTCTGGACCTGGGTGACGCCTGGCAGTCCCTGCTGCAGAGCCTTCCTGCTGGTCGCCTTCAGCTGGCACACGTTGCCGTACGTCTTCCCGTCGCTGCCGCACACCTCGGCGCTGAACCTGCACCGACAGAAGCCCTTGGAGAGCCGCTTGCCCGCCGGGTGTTTGCACTCCAGTCCGTCCCCGCACGGCAGGTCGTCTTTGCGGCCGCACGGCTCTCGCTCTCCCTGGGCGCACACCAGGCAGCAGTTGCAGCGGTCTGGCACGTAGCCGCTGGGGCAGCTGGGGCTCGGACAGGTACTCACGTCGCACCGAGTCGGACACTTGTCTTTTGGCTCTTCGCAGGCAGACTCCTTGAGGTACAGGAACACAGCGGTGTACAGGAGGACTTGCATTTTGTTTTTTGTTTTTAAATGGCGGGAGTTCGAGCGGATAGAAACTTAGAGAAGTTTACGAAGAGAACACATTCCCTGGCTCCGCGCTGCTCATCACTTTGTGGAGACTTTACAGATGGGAATCCACACACACGAAAGACAAAAAGGCAAATGTGTCTTTAATGTTTCAAAATACATCAGAATAAAACGACCCTGATATTGTAAATTGGACGGTGCGGCTTGTTATTTGCTATCTTGTAGTAGCCGCGGAGTGAGACGGGACGCTGTGCTTCCTTTGCCCAGGCAGAGTCCACATCCGCTCGGCAGGGAGAGCGCCTCTAGCAGTGAAGCTGGCCGGAGAGAGGGAGGTGATGTGGGGAGAAGCTGTGCTCCTGGAGGCGTGGCGACGGGACTCACAGACGCAGACGTTGGCAACACCACTGTTACCGTATGACCTCAGTCAGACTTTATTTTAAAGTCACTTTCAGTGGTGGAAAAAGTATTCAGATCCTTTACTTATAAATATACAGTGAATAGGCCTAGTCTTGTTTTCTTTAATCACCTTCAAGTTATCATTAAAAAAAAAAAAAAAAAAAAAAAAAAGAGTAATATTTGGTCCCTAAGCATTGCTCTAATGGATGTAGTGCTACCATTACACAATGAAAAATGTCCATTACTGAACAAGTATTTCTTGAAATGACACGTGGACGTTGTGTATTTAGCCATATTAAAGAAAAACATGAAATATGTGGAATATGAAGGAGTGGTTTAACAAGTTCCTCTAACAAGATCCTTTACTTCAGTAAAACTACTAATACTGCACTGTAAAAATACTCTGTTACAAGTAAAAGTCCTGCATTGAAAATGTTACTTAAGTAAAAGTATGCAAGTATCATCACGAAACTGTACTTAAAGTATTGCAAGTAAAAGTACTCAATGCAGAAAAATCCTCCCATTGTAGAAAGTGTAAAGGTTCCAACCAGTTGTGTGTTTAATGGTCTAATCATTTCAGCTGGACTTGTAGGCCGTTATATTTTTGGCTAGTTTACTTTAGAATAAAACATCAGATTTTATAAACTACATGTGTTTTGTGTGCAAAAAATCTCAATCTGTAAAGTAACTAGTAACTAAAGCTGTAACATATGAATGTAGTGGAGTAAAAAGTACAATATTTCTCTTGTAGCAGCGTAGAAGTATAAAGTAGCATGAAAAGAAAATACTCATGTAGAGTACAAGTACCCCAACATTTGTACTTAAGTACAGTACTTGAGTAAATGTACTTAGTTACATTCCACCACTACCAGGGATCCACTGGTCACGTTCTCCCTTATGTCTAACAGGTCTGGTGGGGACAGTCAAAAGGGAGGCCGTTACCAGGTACCACCGATGGGGGTCATGAGTGCAAGTCCCCTCAATGCACCAAGCCCTTTATTTACCTTTTTTTTAATACATTTCATGTATTCCGTTAACTGTAAATGTATCATGTCTCAGAGCCAACAGAAACCGACTCATCAAACACTTAGCCTGCCTCACATCACCTCGCATAAACAAACACCACCGCTGACTGCCAGCTGTTCCGCACCTGCTTTAACAGGAAATAACTCAGTCTGGAGTCTGTGTTCTTAATCCAACAAAACAACTACGCAAATACAAGTAACAATAGATGTGACACGAGTCAACAACTGATCCCGACATTTCCATTCTGACGTTTGCAGTGCATGTGTGAAAGCGGCTTGACCTATGACAGTGTCTTCTAACTCAAACTCAATCTGACAATTAAGTTTAGCTCTGTGTGTGTGTGTGTTTGTGTGTGTCTGCGTCAAACACGTTGCGTTTGTGTGTCGATGCACTGAGATCAAGGGTGTAGGATTTTGTTTCAACATCATAACCAAAATTTGGAGCGTCCAACGCTTCATTTCTTGCCTTCTGGTGATTTTTTTCTGCAACAATTTGTGCCTTTTCTGCATCAATTTATGGTGTAAATGTCTTTATTTGTGTAAAGGCAATTATTATTCTCCTGTCAAAAACTTTCTGCATATTCAAAACATCATCACGAGTTTCGGGATGTTTTTTTTTTCTTTTTTTGAGGAATCATGTACATCTCGACAACAAATCTGTCGGAGAAAGAGACCTTGTTAAAGCCAGACGCTCCAAAGTTTAAAAACACATAAATCACATCTTTATTATTCTCGCTCCTGTTGTGTTTCTTTAACCCCGTAATGTAGCACAAGTAGACACAGTTCTTGTTTTTAATGTTTTGAGCCCCCCTGAACGGTTATTTTGTGGGTTGTTTCATATTTTTTGAGGCGGACAAATCTAACTTTTCCAAATATTGGGGAACTGACATACAATCCAAGACACATTGTCCTTTATTGCCCATTCCTGTCATTCTTTTGATGGATCTTCTGTTCAGCTGCTCCCAGTTTGTTGAGGAGCATTAACGTTTGACGGCAGTGGCCCATGTAGAGCAATAGTATTGTGTAGAACAGTGGTTCTCAAAGTGGGGTCCAGGGACCCCCAGGGGTCCTTGAAGAGGTTCCCCAACAAAAAGGGGAATCATTTATTTTCACTATAATTTCATCTGTAAATAACACAATGACAGATTGTATGACTATTTTGCTCATGGGTTTCATTCACTTTCTGTAAAGTAACATCTAAAAGCAAAGATTCTATCAGGTAGGGGACCCTGGGACTGAGTCTTATCAGATGGGGGCCCATGGTCTAATTTGTGTCAGTTTGTGCCTTGTGTCATCAAGGACCCCTAAGTCCTCAATGGGAAAAAGTTTGAGAACGACTGGTGTAGAACACTGTAATCCTCTTAACCAGTGACAACAGAGACATAAGGGATATGTTATGTAGCCTACTCCTTTCCCAAAGTAAACTGTGTAGCTGTTGCAGGGTGGTGTGTTCAGGATGCAGGCCATCCATGTGCTCGCTGCTCTTTCTTTCTTTCTTTCTTTCTTTCTTTCTTTCTTTCTTTCTTTCTTTCTTTCTTTCTTTCTTTCTTTCTTTCTTTCCAAAACATGAAGTCATTCATTATTTGGTGCAGACTGGGGATATGAGGACATGCTTTCATTACTGTCCCCTTGTAAGGGCAATTTAAGACGACCAGACCATGCAGTCACACGCACACGCACACACACACGCACACACACACACACACACACTTTGCAGCACCCCTGATGACCTTAGTACTACGGGTGGGAATCACCAGAGGCCTCACGATACGATATCATCACGAAATGATAAGATATAATAGTTTACATGCACACCAATATTCCACTATTATTCAGAATATGACAATATTCCAAATTTGATGCAGGTCATGTAAACAACATATTCCGGTTGGATATTCCGAATAAGGCCTTTTTCTGAATATAGCATTTTCCCATAAAGACATGTGGGATATTGTGGTATTATTCAGGTTTTAGAGGCATTCTTTGGACTTGTATACAATGCATTCGGAATATGTATCTCAATCAGGGTTTTTTTTCCAGCAGTTTACGCCCAGTTTTCGGCCTCTTGCCTATTTTCGCCGCTGGTAAACTTTGAAAAAAAAACAACGTATTTTGCACCGCTACATGTAAACAGGATTAATAGTGGAATATTCACTTTCATTAGCCATGTAAACAGCTTAGTAGGAATATCGTCTTTGTCAGAATACCAAAAAACTGAATATTATGTTCATGTAAATGTAGTCACTGTGTCCCCAGATAAATGAAGCTGGGGTTATTATAACCAGCAGGAACGATAGTCAGAAAGTACAAAAACAAGACTCAGATTGTAAAAAGTGGAATTTCCCTTGGTCCAAAATGACCTCACTCAGCAAAAATGTTGTTTCTCTCAGAGTCTTTAACTAAGCTGCTTCTCACACAGTTGGGAGTATACTGTAAGAACCCGCCCACCGACACAGTGGTGGAATGTAACTAAGTACTTTCAACTCCACTTTATTAATCTTGAGAGCTTTAGTTACTAGTTACTTTACTAAGTAATATTTTTGCACACAAACCACATGCAGTTTATAAAATACAATGTTTTATTCTAAATTAAACTACCCAACAAGATATCTGCCTACAAGTCCAGCTGAAATGATCAGACCATTAAACACTTAGTTGATTGACAGAACTGTTTGGATCGTTTCCAGTTCCTAAAATGTGAGGATGCATTGATTACTTTTACTTTTAATACTTTAAACCTATAGTGTGTAGTTTCTGTCTCCCCCATGAGGAATTCTAAGTAAGGACAACAACACTGTCGGCGCATCCACATGATACAAGCCTTCCGTGGTCGCTCACCACCCCCACCCCTCCTCCACACAGTTGCCTAGTAGCCAAGGAGGACACGGAGGATTTATTAAAAACACGATGGACTCTTTGGAAGAAGTAATCATCTTCACTCGAGTTTCTGCGCGCGAAAGTCGCCAGACAACACCATGTTCTGAACATGGCCATACTGAGAAATCAACACATTCTCACTCACATCGCGTCAAAAAGCGACGCTTGGTCAGGTGCTTTTGGCGTTTGTTATTGACGCAAAAAGTCTCTTTTAGCGTCATATTTCGACGCACTTGGTCTGGACTCTTGGCGTCACTTTTTGACACTCTGGGTCGGGACTACTTGTGTCACTTTTTGACGCTCTGGTGTCACTATTTGACGCTGTCGGGACACGTCTAGTCGTTTTGTGTCATATTTAGACGCGCTTGGTCGGGACTCTTGGTATCACTATTTGACGCTCTTGGTCGGGACGTACGTTTAACTGACACGTGGCACAAGAACGGGACAGTTAGGGTTAGGAAAAGATGCTGGATGGAGTTACAAAATGCACGTTTCAGTGACACGCAAGACAAGAACGGGACACGAACCCCGGTCTCCTGGGTGAAAGTCCTGTGTTGTTTGACCCATTTACCAACCTAACCGCCTCCTTACGCTTTCATACTACTCTGTACCTTTGTCTCTCTTAATACTACATCGCTCGGTCAAGGTGCTGCTCTGCCCGGTGCGTCCCGTACAGACGCTAAAGGGAGAATTTTTGGTCGTACGCGGCGCTGAGAGACACCGACCAAGCGTCAGTATTTTAAGAGTTGGGAGTGAGAACGGGTTTGAGAAATCCAGAGAGACTTGTGTGGAGCTGATAGTCTTAATTAGCTTTGTAGCTACTCATTTGGCAATGGCTTGAATGTAATATTAAAAATAAGTTACGCACTAAAGCTTTTAGTCCGTTTTCTTGATGATACTTACATACTTTTGCTTAAGTAACATTTTCAATGCAGGACTTTTACTTGTGACAGAGTATTTTTACAGTGCGGTATTAGTACTTTTACCTAAAGTAAAGGATCTGAATGCTTCTTCCACCACCCACCGACACACGCTATAGATGTGAGGCTGGTTTGAATTCTTGCCTTCCTCTGACAGGCACACAGTCCCAGAGGGGAGGCAGACTGTGGAGCGCTCATGTCTGCGCAACGCCGAGCGGCCCCAGTTTGTTTTCTCAGACGAGAGGGGTGAGGACAGAGACATGTGATGCTCACCCAGCCGTGGGTGTGTTTGTTTGAAATAGTCTGTCACTTGAGGAAACACAGGGCTCCTTGTTCAGCAGGAATACACAGGTTCTGAAGGCAATGGAGGGATGCCGACAGCACTTGGTAATATTTATCCGACTGTTTGACATACTATGACTCATTAATTACCCACTCCTCGAGCCCGAAGGCCTTAAACCCAAACTGTTTTTATTGTTCTGCCATTATTGAATCCACTGTGTATACAGTAGGACAAGTCCTTACTTTGGTGCCATCCAGTGATCATAATAAGAATGACAGTGTAATGCTTCCAATACCGCAAATTATTAAAAATGATTCCATCACAATCATTTGAAAGATAAATAAATCCATACAGTGGCTTAAAGTTTAAATCATTCTACTTTTTAAATACTTTAAGTCACTTGTTATCATGACAGCCATATTTCTACTTCCTGACTTTTGTGTGAACCTTGAGGAAGTATATATTTTTTTGCTAATCTGATCGATGGAAACATGCTAACACTAATATATAGGTCTATTTGGGAATCACAAATAGACAAACAAATTTGCTTATGTAATATCAGCTACAGGTAGGTACTAGTCAACAAATCCTCCAGACCATACGACGATATAGTTTATTCCAACTCTCTAATACAAGTCCCAGGAGCGTTTTACCTCGCCATATGGAAACCAGAGAACGTAACGGTCGCGGTTTGGTTAATTTTAGGCACAAAAACTACTGAGATAGGTTTGAGAAAAACGTTGTGGTTGGGTTAAAATCATTTGTTACGTTAATTCAATACTGGTTACGCACGTGATGCAGAACGTAGTCTCACATTGCCTTCCTCCACAGCGCTGCGGAGGAGGGTCTGGCTAGTCTACACAGCATTCTGGGATGGGAGAAAAACGTGCTCTGGACAGAAAGTCTAGCTGGCTGTCTGGATTTACCCTGCAGAGATCTGAGGAGTAGTACCTACTGTACATAGTCCTCACAAATCCACCAGAGTTTAAAATCACATTAGTCACATTAATTTCTGCTTTGCTCTTGTCATAGGCCTAATTACTACGGCCACTGGAGGGCACCACAGCTATAAACGTTAATATGAGTCGTATTTGCTGTTTGAATAAATGACCTATGGGAGTGTTTTTTGTCAGTCTTGTACTAGCATTCTCTTTTAAGCCTTGTGCATTTTTAGATTATATTCAATTCGATTTCAATTCAATTTTATTTATAGTATCAAGTCATAACAAGAGTTATCTAAAGACATTTTACAGATAGAGTAGGTCTAGACCACATTTTATAAGACCAATACACTATAATTTACAAAGACCCAACAATTTCCCACGAGCAAGCATTTGGTGTGACAGTGGGAAGTATCTGTTTACATTTTACACAAACCTTCATCCTGGACTATACATCTGCCCATTGCCCACAGTGCTTAAACAGCTATTTTGTATGTATTTGTTTCTGTATTTATGGTTTATTCTTATTAATGTTTAATACGTTTGCATGTGTATGTATGCCCTAATCACTAAGGCAAATTCCACATAGGGTAACTACTGTGGCAATAAAGTCCTTTCTGATTCTGATTGTGATTCTGACATTTTTTGGCGAATTGGCGCCATCAAAAAGTAGCTATTAGCTATTACCATTTCCTCTTTGCAATGTACCAATGGATGCACGGACAACTATCCCTGGATTACTTTGATACTGAGGAACACTTAAAAACCTGATGATGGCAAGTTCTGAAGTGTCTTTTTTCTATGATTTCTAAGTGGATTAATGTATATTTATTCGTGATGGAAAAGAGGGACCTAGTGTGCGCTCATCCAGGCAAAAATACTAATAGATAATAGATGTAAGACAAAAAATACTTAACTGCAGGGATAAAGGAGGCCTACACCCTGTTGGGCTCCAATTAAATAGTTTATTTATCTTTTAATGGTAATGTTTCGATCTGCAAGATCTTCCTCAGGCAAATGTAAAAGTAAAAACAGGTATTTCAGGGTTTCTGCAGGTTTCACCAAGTTAAATGTAAGACTTTTTAAGACCATTATAAATGAAATTTAAGACCTTTTTCACAACATAGATTTTAGTTTTTTAAAGTTGCGGAGCTGTTATATGGGTGAAGAATACAATCCGTTTCATACTTGTGGTACAATCCGAAAGAGACTGCGCCAATAACACGAAAGCCAAGTGGCTGAAATATAAATTGCATGTTGGTCTCATTTATAGTCGTAATACAACGAATCATATTTGGACTAGGGAAAGCAAAAACTACAACACCACGGAATGAAAAAAACAACATTCTAAAGCACTGCGGGAGCATTTCAATGAGCATAAGAGGATGCTCTTCGATTTTGGAATTTTAGACTTTTTAAGACCCCGTGGAAGCCCTGTTGTAGAGACAGTTGGCGAATTCCCACCTTTTTTTACAACATCCATCTCTTGCCAAATTCTTCCAGAGTAATTGAGTGTATAGTTCACTATGGATCATTTCAGTCAGCACCACTTTGTCAAAATAGATTAATTTATCTGCAATTTGTATTGGGCGGTATGGCTCTATTCTGGGGTCGCCCTGCACTTTCACATGCATATGTGGAAAGCATGAGAGGGAGAGCACACCTCCCTGCCCTTCCATGTGCAGGTATGGAAAGCCTTAAGCGGGGAGAGCAGCAGTGCAGGATCCCCATAGGGTACAGAACAGAGCAGCATCGATGACAGACACACAACACTGATTAAGTCAGACAACATGAATTTAAAAGGAGGAGCTGGGATGGAGGTGGGTTGCAAGCGCTAGCAGGTGTGCAGCAAGTTAGGCTGGGAAAAGCAGTTTAAATAGAGTGCGCAATTTGGAAAACCAATCAAAAGAGGGAATCAGCTGAGCCATCAGCTGGTGTGCTGGCTTAGGAACTGTCTGCTATGAGCTGAGATAATAGCCGAGCTTGACTCCGTGACCTGCCAGAACTTACGCTATGCTTTATTAAAAAAGTCTGTCACTAGTGTAACAATTCTATAATGATATTTCCGTCCTCTTTCAAGAGTGCTCCTACGTTCATTTAAGACCCTGCCTGCGACTCAAGAGCATATGTGCGTTTGTTCAGATGGTACTGAAAAAAAATAATTTGTGAACCTTTTGGCATTTCATGGTTTTCTGAATAAATTTGTCATAAAATGTGATCTGATCTTCATCTAAGTCAAGGGTACTGACAAACAATGTGTCTAAAATAATAAAGAAATTCTGATATTTCATGTCTTTATTGAACACACTCATTCAACATTCAAAATGGTAGTGGAAAAGTAAAGTTACCCTCAATTTCCACCAATTGCGGAACGGCGGCGGATCTGCTCCGGAGCAGCGGCGGAGTCAATAGGTTTCCATTAAAGTCAATGTGTGTATTTCCACTGACTGAACGGCTGCGTTCTGACTCCGTCCCAGCTCCGACAATCCGAAGACCTCAGGAGCAGATACACAGAGCTTCTATTTTTGCCGGATGCCGGAGCAAGCAATTCAGCACAGGGCAGATTGTGCGGGACAGGAAGTCGAGCACAGAAACAAAATAAAACATCCGGTTAATTTTCAAAATAAAATACACTGTGCTCACAGCGGATCATATTTCCCTGCAATACACCTTGAAAACGTCAGAATGGGCAGAGACAGGCCTGAAGTCAACTGTTGTTGGTTTTGTGGTTCTGTTTATAGAAACTACATCCTGTTATATTACGCGATCATACGAGAAATCACGAGATCTCATGGGACCTCGTGACGTCGGCTGTCAGTCATCGTCGTTCCGCAACATATCCGGACCTGGTAGGTATTGAAGGACGGCGGAGCATGGAGCCGATCCTCAGTTGGTGGAAATAAGGGGTTAGAATTGAAACTGGTTGACCCCTCCTTGGCAGCAGTAACCTAAACCAGACGCTTCCTGTAGCTGTGGATCTAACCTGCACATTGTTGAGGAATTTTAGCCCATTCTTCCTGGCAGACCTGCTTAAGCTCTGTCATATTCTTTGGACATCTCATGTGTATGACCCTCTTCAAGTCAATCCATAGCATCTCTATTGGGTTGAGGTCTGGGCTCAGACTTGGCCACTCCAAAAGGCGGATTTTGGTTTTCGGAAGCCATTTTGTTGTGGACTTGCTCCGGTGTTTTGGGTCATCGTCCTGTTGCATCACCTGCCTTCTACACAGTTTCAGCTGACGTACAGACATTCTCACATTATCCTGAAGAATTGTCCAATATATTTGGGAATTCATCCTCCCCTCAATGATTCCAAGCTGGCCAGGCCCTGATGCAGCAAAGCAGGCCCAAATCATGATGTTTCCTCGACCATACTTTACGGCTGGGATTATGTTTTCATGATGATATGCTGTGCCCTTTCTATGCCAGATGTAGTGCTGTGTGTTTTTTCCAGATAGTTTAATCATAGTTTTGTCAGTCCAAAACATTCTGCCAATACCGCTGTGGAGTGCCAATGTGCTCTTTTGCAAACTTCACGCGTGCAGCAATGTTCTTTTTAGTAAACAGTGGTTTCCTCCGTGGTGTCCTGCCGTAGACACCCTGCTTGTTCAATGTTTTAGTTATTGTAGACTCATGGACAGAGATGTCAGCCAGTTCCAATGATGCCTTCAAATCTTTGGCTGTCATTCGGGATTGTTTCTTGACCTCATTGGTGAGTCATTGTTGTGCTCTTGGTGTCATTTTGGTTGGTGACTGGTGAATTTCTAAAGTCTTTGAAATAACTTTGTAACCCTTGCCAGCTTTATGTAAATCAACAATTCTTGATCGAAGATCCTCTGAAAGCTCTTTTTGGCGAGGCATGACTCACATAAGCGTGTTCTTCTTGTTCTTCTCCAATAGATTGAGTTTTTTTTTTATCAAAGTAGATGTAGTCCACACCTCCAAACTCATCTTAACGAGACTCCAGGTGTGCTAAAAGCTGGCTCCAATTAGCTTTTTTGAGGTCATTAACTCAACGGTTCACATACTTTTTCCACAAGCACTATGAGGTTTCTTTGGTTGTTCTCAATAAAGACATGAAAGATCAAAAAAGAATGGTGTTATTATTTCAGACACATTAAATTTGTCAATACCCTTGACTTAAATGACGATCAGACCACATTTAATGACACATTTATTCAGAAAACAATGAAATTCCAAAAGGTTCACATACTTTTTCTTGCCACTGGTACATGCTGAGACAGAGAAGGACTACTACAGACAACTGGGGAAATACTCGTATTGTTCTTTATTGGCAACAGTGTCAAAGTCCTGTTGATTTGATTTCTGATAGGGTTGTTGCTTTTACACTCTAATTCCATCGCTGCAGCTACAAAATATATCATAACAAAAAAACTCCACACACTGTTAATTAATCAGCTCCTGGTAAATTATAAATGCAACATTTCTGAAAGATACACATATCAATCATACTTTTTTTACTCTTCTGCCTTGGCGAAACAAAGTCTTAAATTACTTTTAGATGTGTGTGCGTCAATGTGTGTAGCCGGGGCTACATGCAATTTGTATACCAAATATATTATCCCTTAGAGACCCATTTTGTCTTTTTTAGGGGAGGAAAGGAGATCCTTTAAGGAAGATAGCAGGTCAACAGTAGCCTATACAGTATGCCACATAGAAGTGATTACATCATCTGAAAGCTGGGAACCTGAAGATTCATTTTAGATGCAGCTTAGCAAGTTTTTCTAGTCATAAATCTGTAATGAACATTGTATTTTTGATTGAGTGTATAAGGGCTTTAAACATGATGATAAAAGTATATGATGCCCATTTAAACGCTCTATTATGTCTCATGAGTTGTTGCAGCATTTTGGGGTTGATACAATTTGTTACATAGATTTGGTGCAAAATGTTACACAGATTTGGTGCAAAATGTTACACAGATTTAGTGCAAAATGTCACACAGATTTAGTGCAAAATGTTACACAGATTTAGTGCAAAATGTAACCACTTTTGACCATTCAAGAATTAATTAAGAAAAATGGTGGCCCCAGTATGCAGACATTTACAAATACACAATTTTTCATGTTTCTTGCCTCAAACTGCATGGGATTAGCATAAGGTGGGCATGTCTGTAAATAGACGACTCGTGGGTACCCACAGAACCCATTTTGATTCAGATATTTTGAGATGAGAGGCCAAGGGACCCCTTAGAAAATGGCCATGCCAATTTTTCCCTCCCCAACGCCAAACTTTAGGGCATTATTTAGCCCCCTCTTCGACAAACTAACATGTCATGGTTGGTACCAAGGATTCCATGGATAATCTAGTTTCATATGATACCACTATCTTCACAAGCTTTAAAAAAGAGCCTTTTAAAGAGCAATGTTGGCCGAGATCGAATTTGCCACAGTTAGTGTCCAAAAGCTTAACAGGCTTAATACTACTGGGGCTCTGCCCCCCTTGCCCTCCTCTAGAACCGTCACTGTAAATCTGTTGCCGCAGTCTTAATGCAGAATATTCATAAGGCTTCTCAGGAAACTTCAGTACCAAAAAAACTTTCATTCACTCATCTGCTGAAGTTTTTGTTTTACTTTGCAAAAGTTTAATTTCTTTGTAAAACAAAGACTTGACTTCCCAAAGTGCCTTTCCTATTGTCCGGTGGTCTTGTACTGTGCGGTGCTGCTACACTGCTGATCCGGTGAGATATTAATCCTCCTCACGTTCAGCTCTGCAGCAAATGCTCTAGCCTTCTGGTAAAAGAAGAGAGAGAGCTCCCGGTCTATTAGGAAGTTGTGGTAGATGGTGGCGAGGCGGGTGCACAGCTGCAGCTGAGACCTCTTGTTGCCCAGATCCATGGCTGCAGCCAGAGCCAGGTGGTAGTAGCCTGCAGCGTCAAATGGGTCCTGTAGAGAGAAAAATGTACCACCACTTCACAAAGTGTTATGTAATCACATTGGTCATTGTCAAGGTAGTTTCGCTTTGCCAGACTCTCCTCCAAAACGCGCTGGAGGAGAGTCTGGTTACTCCACATAGCATTTGGAGGTTGGAAGGAAATCGTGCTCTGGTTTATTGGCCTTTCTTTAAACCAATCACAATCGTCTTGGGCGGTGCTAAGCACCGGCGAAAAGCCGCTGTGCCGCTGCAAAATAGGCTCGGGAAGGAACTTGTTTTGGTGGAACATGTGTACGTTCAAAAGTTGTTTTAGTCGTGCCACAGAAAGGATATAGACTATTGTTAAGGAAAAACTCAGGAGCAGCACAACTCATTTCACAAACGTGAAGAAGGTTCATTGGACCTTGATGAATTACACAGGAGCATTTAATGAATTCACAACTGAGGAGAGTTTGGCCTAAATTCCCTGAAGAAGGCACAGAGCTGAAGTACTCCTCTGCCTGGAAAGTAATGGTTATGGTTGGAGACCTGAGTACCACTGTCTCAACTCACATAGCATGAGGTCATAAGTCATTGTATTTCCTGAAAGATGCTTGGGACTTGAGTGTTTTGACTTGGAGCTTAAATAAGGACATAATAGCCAAGATTTAACACATACAGTACATGGGACTTGCAAAAGAATGATGTCCCACCTTTGGCAGATTACCTGAATTTCGCTAGACATGAGCTAAAATTTTGTGAGTCACACATTGTGCCCAGTGCAAAGAGAATGCGGTGGCACACTTTGGGCATTTTTGTGTCTGTTGTCCATGCAGCATTCCAACGATTTGTTTTCTCCACCTGAGGAAACTATTTTATATCCCAAGAAAGCAAAGTAATTAACTTGTTATCTCCAGGTAATGGGATAAAAAATGGAGCCGCAGCTACTTTGTGCTAAGTATGTCATAACTCTGAAAACAAACAAGTGACTCTTGGGTTTATTGGTGACCAGCTTGCAAGCTAACAAGACAATAGCCCCAGGTACTAAGGAGCCACATGAACTAATCTGCCGTGGCTCAGGTGGAAGAGCAGTCATCTACCAATTGGAAGGTCTGTGTTTTGATCCCTAGCCCCTGCAGTCTACATGTCGAAGTGTCCTTGGGCAAGACACTCAACGCCAAATTGCTCCCGATGCTGTGCCATCGGTATGTGAACGGAAGTCCCTTTGGATCAGAGCGTCAGCAAAATGTAGTTTAATTTAATCTCAGGAACTAAACTAGGAACTAGAATAACCCCTTTTTGCATTCATTCTTACTGTGTAAATGAAGCTGCAAACACGTTTATGTTCAACTAGCTAGAAACATTCGGCACCTAAAGCGCCCTATCCGTTGGCCATCAGAAAGTACAAACCCCAAAGCAGGTTATTTTTGGGGAACCATGGCTGAGTAACTATATTTAGACCATGGTTCCTCCTGTGGAAACGAGCTAGAACATCCAATAGAGCTCCGATCCAAGTCAAAATTACAAATGAGAACGGTCACATATTGGCAAAGATCCAAAATGAAATGTAAAGAAGCTCAAGCGAGACTATTTTCAACTGATATCATAAGATATCTGGGGCTTTAAGGTGGGCATTACCTATGGACGATGGAATCTGCGTGTGTCGCATTGTCTAAGTTCTAGTAGTAAACTCCAGATACGTATCTATTATATAATCCCTTACCTTCAGGTCATTGAATATGATGTCCCCCAGCGTCTGGTACACCCGAACATAGTACAGTGTTTCCTCATCAAACTGCAGAGTTGTTGGACAGAGGGTCAAGGTTTTCAGGTAATGATGTTCAGCCAGTTCATACTGGTCCAGACTGTGGTACAGAGAGCCCAGTCGATGGTAAGCCACTCGCTCATTCAGACGCTCACCTGTATGTACAACCAAACACAAAGGGAGACACAGTTATTCAGTTATAGCACATGACTTCAGTTTAGTCATCAGCTTGCCTGTGTACCGCTTTGGATCAGAGCAACAAATGCCAACAACTGTTGGCCAGAATACGATGACATTTCATAATGATATTTACCCAGAGGAAGATTTCTAATGGCTGTGCTCATCAAATTTCATACTTTCACACAAGAAAATAAATGTAATCGGCATGAAATTTGCTGAGCACATCCATGGTCCCCAAAGGATGAACCACTCATGAACTTTCCTGTTGCATAAGATATCACATCTGTCAGTCTATTTTATGAATTGCCATTTAACCTGTTGAACATATTTTATGATTGAACGCTTTAGATTTTCTTTTCGCTACCAGGAAGATAGACTTTACACTTTAAGCTCCAGGACTGGCAATGAGGGCAGTCCTTGACTTAAAAAAATTCTTAGTCGACTTACACTCATATCATTTTGTCGACTGATCAATTATTTTATTTAATCGACAGATCTGTGCGCTTTGAGTGGTTGTTAAGACTAGAAAAGCGCAATTTAAATGCAGTCCATTTATCATATGTTTCTCCACACAATTATGCAAAAGCACCACTTTAAATATTGTGTTTACCACAAATGTGCTCATATGTTTCTTGGAAATAAGTTATTCAGCATAAAAAAGCATTAGAAAGAAATCTTAGTCAACTTAGACCAAAACGACCGATAAGTCGACTTATCGACTAAGATGGGGCAGCCCTACTGGCAAAGCTCTATAATTAGCTGTTTTTTGAACATTAAAGCATCTAAGCATGTTCTAGTAGCATGATATGAGACCTTTAATACTTCTAAGTAGGTCTTTTTTACAGATAACAAAGTGCAAACAACCATAATTTACAATCTAAAATAACAATTTAAAAATTCTAAACTTTGTGTTGCAGGTTTTCCGTACCCAGAGTGATACTGATGTCCAGCGCAGTCTGAGCAAACTCCACAGCTTCCCCATACAGCTTGAGACTGAGCATCAGATCAGTCAACTTATTACACAACCTCAGCCTGGAACGCACACTGCTGCTCTTCACAGCGATGGGCAGAGCACGATCCTACATGATGGGATACACAGAGATACACAGGATATTACAAGAGGCTTAAAGGATGACTCCAGCATCATTCCTAACAATAATATTAATACTGTAACACCACGAAAGGCCTAAGGTTGCTTAAAGGCAGGGTTGGTAAGTATTTAAATATTCATTTTGTTATAACTTGTTTGAAATGGTCTTTACACCCCGAGAGCCATACATAACTCCTAGGCTCGAAAGTGAAAAAGATCTGTCATCTGTAGCTGCTGTAATCCTGTAAAAACACCCACCAATCACTGCCTCGCAGTCCGCTTGGAAAAAGAACCAACGAAATGCCTCCTTGCCTCGCTGCCCGTATTCTACCCCTCCCGCTTGAGAGCCTGAGCTCAATGCACATAATTGCCGCATTGCTATAGCAGTCATGTTTGTTTTAACATTCAGTACATGTATACTTACCGGTGAATCGGACTTGGAGTAAAATTGCTGTCCTTTTCCTGTTCCAGCCCCAAGGGCAGGGGGAGGGGTTAGACGGAGCCCAGAGGAGATGCTACTTTCTTATCTTGCTAGCTTTTCAACATTACCAACCCTGCATTTACTGTAATGGCTGAAATTTTTTTCTAAAAACATTGATAAATAGTCTGAACTTACATCAGAACTAACTGAGATAATTATAAAGGGTATATATAGCATATCTATATATATGTATACTGTTCAGTGTTTTATTCAGACTATACCCTGTAGAAGGTGATAGCTTTGTCCCTGTCGTGGTTGCTGTTGAAGAAAATGTCGCCTGCAGCTTCCAGAAGCTTCAGGATGAACTTGGTGTCTCCTGTACTCAGAGCAACATCCTGAGCTGCCTGAAAACGACAACAACGAAAAATACAGTTTTAGTTTACCTGTCAAAGTCAGCAATAAACTAAAGCCAACCAAGCAGCTGCTGTAGGTCCTGTGGCCAGAGAGGGTACTAAAAACACAAAAGTCCTCTGTTCATCTTTTGATAAAATGTATTATTCTAGTGTTTGGGGTGGAATTATTTGTACCATAATGGCTCTCATTATAATTTCACTCATTTCAGTACAGAAACAGTTCAGAGTCCTACTCACCACTCTGTGTCTCTTTTTAACACAAATACTGTTTTCAGTCACTAAATATGTAATTAGTTATTAACAGGGGTTGTTGCATAGACTGTGGAAATGAAGCCAAAACATCTGGCTCGCCCTCTGGTGGCTGGCTGCAGTGTAGGTCATGTATCATTAGTTATTTAGATGCTATATGAAAATGGGGTGAAATGTCATGATTGACAGCTGTGATTGACTTGTGATTTGCTTGGGCGGGTGTATGGGTGGGACTTCGATACCGCCGATCCACCGCACCGATCACTACCACGCAGACTCTGGCTCCAAAATCACAAGATGTCAGTGTCAGTATTTTGGCTTCACTTTTGTACAGTGGGATCCATCTTTGAATTGTTGGGGCTTTGGAAATTATAGAGTGTGGTCTAGACCTACTCTATCTGTAAATTGTCTCGAGATAACTCTTGTTATGATTTGATACTATAAATAAAATTGAACTGAATTCAATCTTTATATACAGTCTATGGTTATTGCTAACTGCAATTAGTTAATTCTGGCATGAAAGCTAAATTATTTTTCAGTCACTGATAAATCATTTAATTTTACAGTAATTAATAACACTCAACACTCCCTGCTGATTTTTCAAAATAAAAGCCTACCAGAAAAGGGACGGATTGTGTATTCACAATACATTGACACATTGACACTTAACACAGATCACAGTGGAGTTTTAAAAAGTTTCGTAGCTACACAGCTGCTGTCAGACCTGAATGTAAAGGTCCACCAGTTCCGTCTGGTCCAGCAGGTGGTAGATCTTCCCAGCTTGCAGCCAGCCCCATGCCTCCTTCTCCCTGCAGCCCAGGTCGATGAAAATACCCAAACTGGTCTTGGTGAAGTCGAGAGCGGCCCTGTACGCCCTGAAAACATTCAAAAACTTAGATTAGTCCGGTTGCTCCAAACTTTAAACCTATCATTATGAATGACTAGAGCTTGGGTACTGTATTCAATAGTTTTTAGGCACTGAACAAATTCCCTCCTTAGTATCGAGTATCGAAAAATGGCTTGTTATTCAATACCCTATTTCAATACCTAAGGAGTAAATCTCCATCAGCGTCAGTGAGCCAATCAGCACGCAGCATGTTCAAGCAAGATCTAATAATTCTGGTCGTAGAGACACGCAGGAAAAACTCTACGCTACGCACAGAGAAAAATAATTAAAAAGATTTGTGCTGGGGGTGGCCTCTAGCTCACCCAGTAAAAGCGTGTGCCCCATGAGTCCTGCAGCGGCGCAGGTCCGAATCTGACCTGCTGCCCTTTGCTGCGTATCATCCACCATCTCTCTCCCCCTTTCATATCTATCCACTTTCTAATAAAGGGAAAAGCCCCAAAAAATAATCTGGGTATCGAAGATTTTTCAACGATACCCAGCCCTATGAACGAATGAATCATATTTCTCTATATCTGTATCAGTGTCTCTGTGTCCCAACCGGCAGCAGTAGATGGCCGCCCACCAAATTCCTGGGTTTGTCCAAAGTTTTTCCTCGCCACTGTTGCCACCAAATGCTTGTTCTTGGGGGGAATTGTTGGGCCTTTGTAAATTACAGTGTGGTCTAGACCTACTCTATCTGTAAAGTGTCTTGAGATAACTCTTATGATTTGATACTATAAATAAAATCGAATTGAATCATTCACACCTTCGAACTAACAGGTGAGGTGATTTCATTTTCAAAATGGCTGCATTTTCATTTCTAACAGTGTTACATATTTGTCCCACTTCAGAACAAGGTTATTGTAGTGTTATGTTATTTCATTTTAGTTGTAGTTAGTTTTCAGAGTGTGTTTGCTAGTTTTAGTATTTCAGAAAGATTTAGTTTTAGTTTTTATATATTTAGTTTGAGTTTTTTTTGTTAGGGCCAGGTCTAATGTCGTAGCTAAGGTACATATACATACAGAATACATGGTTAGAGAACTGTGTAGGAATGGCCATGGTGTTTAATGTTTAACCTTTGTGTTACAGTACTTTGGAGTCCGATGTGATGCAGTTGCGGCACAGTGCCATCTGCTGGAATGTCAACTCCGTTCCATTTCTGTAAAAAACGTAGTTTTTTTAAAGGTGCTTTAAGCGATGTTGGGTGACGTTACTGCTTATTGACGTTCAAAGTATTGTCAAACAAAATGGAGGCTAACTCGCCCCTCCCTCGTCCTCATCCCGTCTCCTCCCCCTCCCTTCCGTGCTTCCTGAAACAGTCATGAACGCGCATTGTGGAAGTAGCCTACGTGCCAACGCTGCTGCGGTGATTGCTAAACCAGCTCCTTCTTGTCAGTTATTGGCTGGAACACTTATGTTTGGTGGTGCAGGTTGGCGCAGTTTGTTTTTGTTGGCGTTTGTGGAGCCTTGGCTGTCTACAGGGACTGCAGGTTTTTTACAGTGTGTTCAGGGGACAGGCAGCTAGCGGATAATGAGGAGATGTTTGCTGTATGTGACTGTTGTCCTCGAGGCCAGATGAAAACCCAAAAACAAAGAAATGGCAGAATCTATGTCATTCCTTGCTTTACAACATATATAACGTTATCAGTATTACCAGGATAACTATATAATCACTTAGATAGATGTGTTTTGAGAAGCAAACTATATCATTGCTTAGAGTGTGTGTGTTGAAACCCCCAAAAAATAACATATATCTTGCTTATATATTAATCTGTTTTTGCTCATATATTAATCTGTCTTTTGCTTACATACTGATCTGTTCTTGCATTTTATGACAGAAAGAGCTCTCATTGAGCAAATGTGAAGAGTGTAGGAAAGCACCTAGACAGATAAGAGGAGCACAGGCAGGAGCTGCGGCCTTGACGGGTGCATGCAGCTGTGTGTGTGTGCGTCTTTAAGGCACGTGTGTGGCCATACACAGCACACGAGCTGTAGAGTTCATTAAGTTCATTACTGTAACGTTATTTGTGAAGTGTTTCCTACATTACCTTACAAGGATAGTGAAGTACATATAGTGCGTCCCTTTTGATAAATTTTGTAAAATGTAGTAAAATGTTTTTTGTGTATAAATATGAGTAATATATTTTGGCGAGTAGCAGCCCAGTGGGAGTGCATTTCCCTATACTAAACTCCTTTTTAGTATAGGTCAAAACATCCGCCCCGCTGACGGGCAACTGGCGTTCGTCCGTACTGCAGAAGAGGGCACTAGCCGGGGGTTTGCTGAGGGGAAGGCAATAAAAAGTGGTTGGATCGGCCACAGCGAGCGACGCGATGCCTCAGCGAACTGCCACACCGGTCGAAACATGACAAAAAATGTTGTAGCCTAAAAAACGCGAGACATCGCTTAGAGCACCTTTAACCTGGCAATACAGTTTCTGTTTAGTGTATTTTGAAGGTTTTAGTTTTTATTTAGTTTCAGTTTACTAAAAATATTTTTCACTGCTTATTTTCATTTTATTTTTAGTTTACTATTATAGCCCTGCTTCAGAAGACAAGGCACACAATTTGTTGTTCTGCTAAAAAGAAGTGGCTTTAATGCTTACACTTCTTTTTTAATTAAAAAGGCCATCTTTGACAGAGCAAAGGTAAATGTTATATCGGACAATTTTTAGCTACAGATGGACAGACAGACACAGACACAGACACACACACACACACATACACACACACAGAGACAGACAGACACAGACAGACAGCAAGGCAGGCAGGCAGGCAGACAGACAGACAAACAGACAGACAGACACACCTCTCTGTGACCAGGGTGAGGTAGAGCTGGCTGATGGCTACCAGTGCGTCTCCCTCCTGTCCTCTGTCTCCTGTGTGTCTCAGCAGCTGGACCTGGTGCTGGCTGTAGATGATACACTGGGCCTGCTCTGGACTCTCACACCCATAGAGACGGCTCAGCTGTTTGGTTGCAGTCAGTTGGCCTGGCAATGAGTGACAGTGCAGTTCAGTTCATTGGAAAAATAGCACACGATACAATGGGTGAACGGTGGTGGAAGAAATATTCAGATCCTTTACTTAGTAAGTAAAAGTACTAATATCACACAGTAAATATACTATGTCACAAGTAAAAGTCCTGCATTAAAAATGTTACTTAAGTAAAAGTATGTAAGTCTCATCAGGAAAATGTACTTAAAGTATTGAAAGTAAAGAAAAATCCTCACATTGTAGAAACTGGAAACAAACAGTTGTGTGTTTAATGGCCTAATCATTTCAGCTGGACTTGTAGGCCATTGGCTAGTTTACTTTAGAATAAAACATCAGATTTTATAAACTGCATGTGTGTTGTGTGTCAAAAATGTTAATGTGTAAAGTAACTAGTAACTAAAGCTGTCAGATTAATGAAGTTGAGTAAAAAGTACAATATTTCTCTCTGAAATGTAGCGGAGTAGAAGTAGAAAGTGGCATGAAACGAAAAGACTCAAGTAAAGAACAAGTACCTCAACATTTGTACTTAAGTACAGTACTTGAGTAAATGTAGTTAGTTACATTTCACAACTGGTGACTTCCATACTTACAGTCTAACAGGTCGGCACTGATAGCGAGCAGCAGAGCCCATTCGTAGCATCCTTTGCCAAAGTCCAGCTGCTGTTGCTTCACATAGTGCTGCCCCAGCTCCAGCAGCACTGGGATGAAGTTTGCCTCGTGACCTTTTTCATTCAGCTCAGAGAAGAGCTGCACGGCCTCAGTCAGGTGTCTCTGCGCCAGTCCTTTGGCTCCGGCCTTCAGACATAACAGCCCTTCATGAGGAAGAAGAAGCACAGAGTCATCTCTCAGACCTGGAGTCCATTGAAAGAAGAATGCGTTGAAAAAAAAATGGCATAAATGTTTTAAAAAAACGACATAAATGTTGGAAAAAGCAACAAAAACTTTGAAAAAAAAGCAAAAAAAATGTCAAAAACTTTCAATAAGAAAAAAATGTTGAAAAAGGCAAAAAAAAAAACGAAGAAAAAACAAACGACAAAAACATTGAAAAAAGTGACTAAAACCTCAGAAAAAAATTGACAAATGTTGTGAAAAACAACAATTACAACAACATTAAATACCCGACGTAAACGGCAAAAAAAGCAAAATCTTGCTTTGGGCACCAAATTGGTTAGTGCCAGCTCTGTTGAGAAGCATATCTTACCAAGGTTAGCCTGAGCTACAGCCCAGTTTGGCATGTCCTCATACTCTTGGCAAATGTCCACAGCAGCCTGGTAACTCTCTGCTGCCCTCCGGAGGTCGCCCATGCACCGAAGTGCCACGCCACGCATGTTGAGGACCACACCTTTGTGTTAAATTAAACACATTAACTTTAACTGAGTTGTAATAGAATAAAGTTGGCTATTTTTTTTTTCAGTTCAGAGTCCAAATAATCCCAGAGGCCCAAAACATTACACGTTGAACCAGGAAGTAGCTCTGCAAACTAACATTAATAACTGACAGGTTGCATCTGTCTGAGGTTAGTCAAATGTAATGGAAACACAGTTCAGGAATGCTGAAATTGGACATGACTTTAGTTCCTGTGGCTACTTGCTTCCTGCAAATATTTGCCTGCACCAGGGCTTCTGATGCTACATCCACACTAGTACGTTTTCATTTTTAAACGCCGTTTGACACAAAACCGGTCACCGTCCACACAAGCGTATTGGTTCAGCAGCAGAACTAATCTCCGTCCATATTAACACGTCTGACATGACCATTCTCATACCCTGGGCTCGTAAATAGGAAGCAGATTGTCTAACATTGCTCTGCAGTTGAAAATCATGGATCTATAAGATGAAAATACAGAAAATACTTTGGAGAAAGAACAACAATAGTGAAAAGTAAGAGCAGGTATTTATCAGCTTGGACCGACGACGAGGTGGAACTGTTCGTGAAAGGTATGTAAGCCTACCTAACCGATAAGACTGGTGTGCGTCGTCGTTTCCAAAGGTCTCCGTTTGTGCCCGTCCAGACTACAAAGCAACCCCGGTGGCAGCAGTGTTTACAAATGCCTTCGTTTTAGGGGCTCGAAAAAGCTGAAGTGGTACAGACGCGAAGCGTAAACGTAGCAAAAGATGTTTGTTTTTTTAAACCAAAACATAGTAGTGTAAGTAGCTTACTAACTGTTATTTCTAACACATTAAGTCATAGATATCCACAGACCTTCCTGAGGCGTAGTGCAGTGTTCTGGCATGGAAGCTAGGACAGAGTCCAGGATATCCAATGCAACATGTGGCTGATTATTGTCAATGTGAAGCCATGCCAGCCAGATGAGGGCACTGTTTCTTTCTGGGACAGAGATGCGGAGTCGCTGTGAGGTTGGAATGTTGTTGATGAGAGTATGCATATGGCAGATGGCGTGTCCAACCATCCTGTGCTTGCAAAAGAGTTGGCAGAGACAAACAGTGAGTCGATGGCTCAAAACATGGTATCGATCACTTCCTCCACCTTGGACTTCGTTAGAAAAGAGCGCTTGGTATAAATATGGAGCCACTTGAGGTGGGATGGAGGCTTCCTGTTCTGTGATCCCAAACAGTCTGTTGACATTGTCCAGAACTATACCCATGCTGCTAAGGCAGTCAGTCAGTGTAGCAGAGGGCTGCATAGAAGCTCTCCTGGCTGAACTGACACTGAGATGGGGAAGTTGGAGTTCGCTGTATAGCCTTCCCAGGGCGAGGTACTCATGACTGGGAGAGATGCCCCATGTTCTTTGAGCTTCGGCACAAAGAACAAGTAGTCTCTCAAGATAAGGAACCACTCGTACACCTTCAGCACGAGTCCAGTGGTGCTTCGCCAATTGGTGACAAGCCCAGGCCTCTGCCATTTTGTTGTGAGAGAGAACAGCTTTCTTGAGGATGTATTTAAGAGCAGAGTTGTCCTCTAGGCACCCCAGGCAGTATGGGATTCCCAGTAGCAAGGCAACAAGTCGCTCTGTCAGAGCAAAGAAACTTTCTGTATTTTTCAGCAAAAGATATATGGCAACTAGGTTGGAGTAGATGCTGGCCAACAGTCTAAGGTCCGTGAAGCCTTCTTGTGGCACACTGAGGGCTTCCTCAAAGTAAACCCGAGCCTGGCTGAACTTTAACCTCCCAGCACAGAGTTTACCCAGCAGGAAGCACAAACGAGTCTGCGACCAAAGGAGTCGCTTCTTCCTGGCTGTTTCCCTAGCAACTCCCAGGAAGGCAATCACCTCATCCTTATCGGAGTGACCGGTAAATATGGAGGAGGCGAGGAGTTCAGAACTCAGTCCATACATGATGCCGAACTCTATTTTGTAGTCTTGTCCTTCCAAAAAAGACAAGAGGGGAATGAAGTTCTCAGTGTTGTTGTTTCCTTCTACAACTGGCTGAACAGTGAAACAGGGAGGGCTTGGGTTTTCTGCTTCTGTAGGCCAGACCGAGTCCTCTAGAGTCCCATTCACGGTCACTACGGAATCTGATGAAGAGTCCTTTCCTTGATCAAGAATCCTCTGAATATTTCTCTTCAGGTCAGCTTGCTGAGTATCAACTTTGCTTGCTTGAAAAGAATAATCAGAGGAACAAATTAATAAATTATGAACTACAGAGGAGGACATTTACGTGTCATTAACTGTTGGTGGCAATACTTACATGATGCTTTTTTGTCAGAGTCTTGGTAGCTGATCATATCTGAGAACAAAAAGGACAAGGGATAGAATGAGAAAATCCCCTAAAACAATGAATAATTCAAACAATTCCCTTCAGATCAATTAGAAAACAATGATCCAGCACGTTACAAAGCTTCCCTCATGAATCTAAGGCATCGACTGCACTTGAAGTGAGCAGATAAAATTTGAGTTAGAACACAGTCCGACTGACATTAACACTACCATAAGCAAAAGACAGGTTCAACCTTTTTACATTGGAGCCCGTGTGCCTCATTGAAATGAATGAGCAAGCTGTGTTTTTATTGCAGTGCTAATGTCAATTTGAACACTGTGTAAGTCCTTCATACTGTAAGCTTTAGACGCATGGTATTAATTCAAGCTACTTTGCTCCATTTAGATCGCAGCTTAAAGTGTTCTAGTGATGATTCTTTGACATTGTCCTCACAAGAAAAACGATAGTAACAGTCGTTTCTTTACCAGAAAATGACCTCTAGTGGCCATGTGAATTATGACTTTTCTGACTAGTAGTGTCAAATTGTTACTAGTAATGTTCAAATAAAGCTTCATGAATCATTAGTTGTATTTATTGACACAACTAGACGGCGCTCTTGGTTATTGAAAAAAGGCTCAAAGAATGGCAATTTAGTGTGCTTTCAACCCTTTAACAGAAAGGGCCATCAATTGGGCTCCGAAAACAACGAAAATGCTTCACTAAGCATCATTTGGACATCACTAATTGTTAGAACAAAGCACTACCTAACCTTGTAGGGAGTAGGGTGGAGTAGATGGTTGGATCAACAAACCTAACACAAGAGACCCATATTTGTTTCCTGTCTCCTACTGATAGTCAACTTTGTTTTTTTCAAACGATGACCACGAAGGTTCCCTAACATTAACAAGTCGTTTTTGTACCAAAATGTTAACCTTAGCAGTGGCAGATCAGGAAATGCTATAATAAATATTTTTTGGCTCCAGGGATATTAATTGTGGTCTACAAGTCTGTCCATCCGTCCACCACTTTGGTCCAAACTGTGATATCTCAATAACTACTGGATAGATTACCATGGAATACTGTACAGACATTAATGGTCCTCAGGGGATGAACTTTGACTGACTTTGGTGATCCCTTAACAACGATTGGACTGGTTGCAAACTTGCGATGACAGACCTTCCTCCGCATCGCTGTGGAGATAGGTCTGGCAATGCGAGACTACAGAAAGACTACTTTCCCAATTTTCATGAAACTTGGTGGAAGGGTGTAGCATGGGCCAAAGAAGAACCCATTACATTTAGAGTGAATTCAAGTCACGGAGATACACAATTTTTTTTTTCACTTTTGGTAACGTTGCGAGGTTTGTGCTGCAATCATGTGGTGTTGAAAAATGTGGTCCTAACTGGGTAAATTCTCACTGCATTAACATTGTAACATAGGGCAAGCCTTGGCGGAGCTCTGCGCTCTCATGGTGCCCCTTCTAGTTTGTAAGTGTTTTTAAGAAGGCACTGACATACAATGGCATCCTGCCAAAACATGCTCCAACAGGTGGTTTTCATAGGCAATGACAACCGATTTTGTCATCTATTTTTGATATCTTATTTATTCTTTGTACACATGACACAACTATGGATAAATCCATGAGACTTGTGAGTCCTTCTGCAGCCTTTCAGTCTCACCTAGTTTGTATTTCTGACCGGTATCATTTTGAGATTTCTTCTTCAATGAGGCAATCATTTCCTCTATGACTTTGTCCTCTTGCAGACTGAAGAATGTCCCTTCCTCTCCGTCCAAAAAAATATCTGCTGAGCTGAAAGGGGGACAAGAATCGAACAAGAAATTAAGCATCACATTAGTTCATGCGGGACACGGAAGTCATATGCCCACTTATTGAATTAGCATTCCCGCCAGTCACAAGCAATCACAGCCATTTTTCACATTGGGCGGTCCATTTAAATGTCTCCTTATTCCTCTCTGCTTCCTGCTACTCCAATGCTGCCTCACATTGCTGCTGCTGGCAAAGCTTGCCTCCACCACCCCAGCCTCCACCTTCCTGGTTTAGAGCGTCATCATAACTTAACTCTGAAATTGTTTTAATATTTGGATTGGGCCAACTCTTGTGTACAGGGGGGTCTCAGCAGCGTGCTCCCTGTGTCATCTTAGCATGCTGCTTGGCTGATCCAGGGAGCATCATTAGAACAGAGCCTTCATTGCCAAGTATAACTGTATTTCCATTTGTTGCAACAAATGGTTAAATCTATGACAAGAGTGTTCCTGACTGAAACAGTATTTTCAAATATTATATTGTAAAATATTTAGTTTTGTTAAAGGTCCTATGACATGCTGCTTTTTGGATGCTTTTATATAGGCCTTAGTGGTCCCCTAATACTGTATCTGATTTCTCTCTCCCGAAATTCAGCCTTGGTGCAGAAATACAGCCACTACTAGCCAGTCCCACAATGAGCTTTCCTTAGGACGTGCCATTTCTGTGTCTGTAGCTTTAACTGCTAATGAGGAGGAGAGAAGCAGGGCAAGGTAGAGGGTGGGGGTGTGGCCTTGACCAACTGCCATGCTTTGCTCGTTTGCAAGCCATGATGTCTCTCTCTTTCTCATAGGTGGGCCAAATGCTCTGGGCGGGCAAAGCAGAGAAAGGGGAGGTGACCTTTCCCCTTATGACCACATATAGGGAAGATTCCAGATCGGCCCATCTGAGCTTTCATTTTCTCAAAGGCAGAGCAGGATAACCAGGGCTCTGTTTACACCTATCACCATTTCTAGCCACTGGGGGGACGATAGGCAGGCTGGGGGAACTCATATTAATGTTAAAAACCTCATAAAGTGAAATGTTCATGCCATGGGACCTTTAAAATGGCTAACACAGTTATCGTGGTTATGCACTCACTCGTAAGTGTCGGCCGATGGTTTCACCAGGCTCGTCTTGACCAGACCCACTTCTCCTGTCGCCTCCTTCCGCCCTAAGAACCAATCAAAACAAGACCCCAGAAGTCCCGCGATGATGATGCGATCACCAGGTGCCACGCTCAGCTCATCTGGGCCCTCAGCATCATACTCCACTGTCGCCAGACAGGTCCCTCTGGCTGAACAGAGAAGAGGTAAGAAGAGGATAAAACGAGACCAGAGATCCCAAAACTTAACAACAATAAAGTTTGTAATGCTCTTTAGTACATAGTGACCATAAAATATCACTGGGGGAATTCAACTGGGTGTTGTTTACATCCCTCATACTTTCTTTAGTTCATGTGTAAGCGCTGAATTAAGTTTCAGTGTCAATTTAAATATAAGCCCTCAATATAAAGATCAATATGTAATGCCAAAGTTCATACTCATATTTTCTTAGTTTAACAATAAATTATCTTTTAACTTTTAACTTTAAGTAAGTAAGTAATTGTTAGCATCTTCCGACCCTAGATATGATAGGGACGTAACAATTTTGGGGGCTCGTCCGGGATCTTTTGAAAATCAGTGTTAGTAGGTTTGTTTTGAAGTTTAGTACATATTGTGAACTTTTCATTGTCTGATACAGTAACACAAGACGGAATAAGAGTGTACTTGCAAAAACGGAATGTGCAGAATAGTTGTTTTTCTCATTGACATTGTTTTTGTTATTGTTTAATTGCACAGCCCTGCTTACCAAACTGCAGGGTGAAGTCACAGGCAGGTTTCCCATTACCAACTAAAATGCTCTCTGCACAGGATTTGAGAAACCATCTGTGGACGAATCAGATCAGATTAGTGAGAACAGTCACAGGTATCGTATGTAAGTCCATACAGGCCTGTGTGTGGATGGGACTTACTGATGAAAAGGGATGACCGGCTCCAGAGCTGGTTTGGGTGCAGTGCCTCGGGCTCCATCGGTCAGGCAGAGGACGGTCCATCCTGAGCCCAGAAACGGAGGCTCAAAATGGGCTATGTCTCCTTGCTCTAGGTACAGGTCCCCTCCGGAGGTAGAGCTGTCAAACATCTGATTGGTACTGCAACTAGCAAACAATGAGCCTGAGGATGCAGAGAGAGAGAGAGAGAGAGAGAGAGAGAGAGAGAGAGAGAGATTATATTATTATATAATTATTGAATTGTATTATCCTTGATGCTTTGGCAATATTGTTTTCCTGACATTAATGCCAATAAAGCAATTTGAGAGAGGGAGAGAGAGTGTGCATGTGAAATGTCAGCAAGCATGTGTTTTATTGTGATTATATTTCAGTTGCATATTATTAACATCATTGGAAGCTATAGTTTGTAGTTTCTGTCTCCCCCATGAGGAATTCTGAGTAATAAATAAATGACAACAACACTGTCGGCGCGTCCACATGATACAAGCATTCAGTGATCACGCACGCACACACCGCCCCTCCTCCTCCATGCAGTTGCTAGTAGCCAAGGAGGACACGGAGGATTAAAAAAACATGATGGACTCTTCAGAAGAGGTCATTATCGTCACTCAAGCTTCTGCGCACCAAAGTCACCGGACACCACAATCTTCTGAACATAGCCATACTGAGAAATACAGAGAGAGTTGTGTGAAACTGATAGTCTTAATTAGCTTTGTAGCACCTCATTTGGCAATGGCTTGAATGCAACGGACGCTCAAAAATAGCAAAAAGTTACGCAATAAAGCTTTAATGGTAATTATTGGTGCAAAAAGTAACTGCCTATGCAGTAAATATTTGGCATTAAGCATGTTATGATCTGCATAAACCTAACAAAAAATCTGCTGTTGAGACTAGCCTCACACCAATAAAACTTTGGATGGTGTTGCCACTCAGATGTAAGGCTATATCAGCATGTGTGGTAAAATAATGCTATTTGTTATGTTATGATGTTAATTTGCTTGTAGTAGGTAATTGACAGTGAGCGATATAATAGGAAATGAGGGCAAAGATGGAAATAATAAAAATAAAATCTTTTTTTATTAATTTTTTCACTATTCAACACTATTGGTGATACTTTAGGTGCAGTTACAGTCCTGACTTATAATGGGTCAACAAAGACAACTAATAGTTTATAAAGCTTCATTTGAACATCACTACCAGCAGGTGGTGCTGTTAATATGCAGAGCAACTCTGCAAGACTGAATTCCTTCATACCTTCCTGCATGAGGATGCCCTTGTACATCAGGTTAAGAGTGTCGTCCTGAATGGAAACCTCAATTGCGATGTCCTCCTCCAAAGAAGTGAGACAAAACTTCTGGTCTAACAACAGATTCTCCATACAGCGACCCAGGAAACCTGGAGGAGAGGAGGCGAGAACACTAAAAACTCTAAACTGTACTGGCATCATTTTTACCAGCAGCAGCAGCAGCAGGAGCAACGGCAGAAGCATTAGTAAAGTAGCAGTCCTATCCATAGCTCAGAAAGTACATTCCTACATTCCATCCTGCACAAGTCAACAAAAATATACTATATAATCATTATCTTTTGCACTTTTGCCTTATTGCAAATACTTAAAGGTCCCATATTGTAATTCACTTTTTTGATTTACAAGGTTAATATAAATACTGTGAAAGTTAATCAAAACCAAAACACTCAATCCACAGAGAAATATACACAGCCTGTATTCAGAAACTGTGCCTTTAAACAAGCCGTCTGGACTTCTGCACAGTTGTGATGTCACAACTATACTATATATACAGTAGGTAGAAAGTGGCGCTAGAGTGACGTTACAGTCATTCCCCGGCTGCAATGACAGTGCAGAGACACCGAGAGGGCAGATGCTGAAGACCCAGAAAGGCTGAGCAATCAGAGCAGACTGGGCTTTACAGGAGGGGGGCTTAAAGAGACAGGCCCTAAAATGGAGCATTTCAGAAAGAGGGAGAATACAGGTATATTCAGGCAGACGGTATGAGAAAATTAATGCATTTTTTTTAACATTAAAGCAGGTTAACATGCTCTAGTAGAAACCCGAAATACATACAACCTGAAAAAGAGCATGATATGGGACCTTTAAAGTTTCAGTCTCATTGTTACTGACAACTACTTTTTGTATTCCATACTTACCTAATGTGTAATATGTGGTGAACTTCCATATTTCTTCAAATGTTTTAAATGTCACAAAAATGACTTTTTCTTCACTGTTGATGGAGATGAGATGAGTAGACAGCTCCTGTAGACAGAGAAAATAAAAGGTTTAATAAATGATACTTCTATATTGACTTTCTTGTGTGCAGCTCATAATTCTCTAAATAAATATTTCTGTATGTGAATATAGTCTTGTTTTTTTTTTTTTTTTTTTTTTAAGCTTCACCTCCAAGTTCTGACGGCTCCTAGGCTTTAAAGGAACACGCTGACTTTTTGGGAATTTTCTTATTCACCGCAACCCCCAGAGTTAGACAAGTAGGTGACTTGTCTAACTCTAGGCAATCCTACTGCTCCGAATAAGTGACAAAATAACGCCAACATTTTCCTATTTCCATGTTGTGATTTGTAGAGTCACAGCGTGTACAAAAAACAATGTAACATGAGACACAGCCATCTTCTAAGCCTAAACAAACCAGGAACTTTATTCTCAGAAGGTGAAACTCTGCTACATCTGCTACTTGGGTTTGCTTCATGCATGTCTGAGAATATAGTTCCTGGTTTGTTTACATTTAGAAGAGGGCTGTGTCTCATATTACGTTGTTTTTTTGTACACGCTGTGAATCTATAAATCACAACATGTAAATAGGAACATGTTGGCGTTATATTGTCACTTTTGTCACAATTCGGCGCAGTAGGATTGCTGGAACCATTCACCTGCATTTTCTGGGATGGGCTGCTGCCGCTGGGGCCATCAGACAGCCTTACAGCATGCACGGAGATGAGAAGGGACTTATCTAACTCTGGGGGTTACGGTGAATAAGCAAAATTCCCAATAAGTCGGCGTGTTCCTTTAAGACCTGGATCAACTGATTGCTCACATGTCCATAAATAGGAGTGCCTTCGCAGTCATTCTTTCTCTTTCCCTACTCAAGGTTGCTTGGTTTGGTTTGCTTTTGCTTTCTAGCCTTGATACACCAACACACATCCATACACTACACACATTACTGATTAACTGATTTCACGTTTATCTTTGTTTATTACAATAAATTGGATTTAATTGAGCAAACATGTGTGTTCTGCACCTTTTGTCATACCTTCGAGCCAGGTCATGAAAAAGTTGTATCATATTTCTTTAAATCTCTTTGTAACATCTTGTCTTTAAGCTAATGGATGTAGTGCCACTATGAACACAATGAACCAGTAATGTCCATGACACGTGGACGTTGTGTATTTAGCCATATAAGAGGAAAAGATGAAATATGTGGATTATGCAGGAGTGGCAACAAGTTTCTCTGGATGATGAGATACTTTTTTTCCTGATGTGCAGTGCAATTTGTACTTAAGTACAGTACCTGAGTAAATGTATTTAGTTTGATTCCACAACTGCTGATGTGAATCAAAGTTGACCACAACCTCTATTCTCTATGAAGGATACAACTACCAATGTGTAACTTTGAAAGGATATATTTTTGGATATCCGTTACACCTAAACATAACCACTTTTTATCACTAAACTTAAAGCTTGAATTCTGAGAACAAAGAACTGCAAACTGAGCATACAGACTTAACAACCGGATTCATTCATAATTTTGGACTTTGTACAGCTCAATGTGTGTGTGTGTGTGTGTGTGTGTGTGTGTGTGCACATTTGTGTGTGTTTGTTCACGTGTGGTGTGTGTGTATGTGTGCGTGTGTGTGTGGGGTGTGTGTGTCTGTGCTTGTGTGTGTATGTGTGTGTGTGTGTGTGTGTGTGTGATGTACCGTGAACAGAGCGTTGACCTCGGTGCTGTCAGCCTGCAGAATGCGCAGTTTCCCTCGCAGCATTTCCTGCGACTGCTCGTCGGCAGGATGCCGCTCCGGACCCCGGACCACATCCAGCAGCACTGGCAGAGCTGAACACACAACACACCGGCACATGTTAAATCATCCGCTCACTACATTACCTCTTGGCCACAGATCTTTTATAACCACATTTAAGGGTCTTGTCATTATTATTATTATTATTATTATTATCATCATCATCAGGGGCAGAGCGAGGGGGTGGCTTCTGGGGCTCCAGCCCCGAATGTTTTCTACAGAGCCCCGAATCTTTTACGGTTTTAAAATAACTTCAATTTTGTCAAATCAACGGAGCAAAAGTTCTATTACAGGTAGGGTTGGGTAAGGTTTGGAGATTTTCCAATACCAGGGGTAAAACCACACTTTGAAAACGGTGCCTGAAACAACACTTTTACAAAATTTATATATATATATATATATATATATATATATATATATATATATATATATATATTTTTTTTTTTTTTTTTTTTTAAAGGAGTACAAAACGACAGTCGGCAACATTTAAGAATGGCTTGTTTATTGCTAATGCCATTTGGTTAAAAATGTTATGATTTATTAAAAATGTAACAATGTAATGTTACAATTAACAATAATTATAACAATAACTTATTTCACCAGTAAATTGCTGGTAAACGACAAAATCAACCACTAGACGGGAAAAGAGTATTTTACAATAAGTGTGAATGCACCACGAGGCTGGCGAGCATTTTAACCGTGTTAAATCCAGCTACTAGCTAACGCCAGACATGTTGAGTTTATTCACATGCTTTTATTTAATCGAAAAAGTCAAACATCTTTTACTGGATTGTGTGTCTCATACAGTATAGTCTTCTCACTTACAGCTTGGTCGAGATAAAGCCCCCAAAAAAGTAACGTAGCCATTAAAGAAAAAAGCGACAACAACATTGGGAAAAAAACATCGGAAAAGGCGCCAAAATACGTTGGAAAAAAGTGGCAAAAACGTCAGGAAAAAAAAGCGCCAAAAGCATCGGCAAAAGAGACAAAAACTTCAGAAAAAAACATTGAGAAAGCTCCAAAAACTTGGTGGGCCCAAATGTATCATGAACCTAAATTGATATGCGGGCCTGATCAAAATCTGTGAGGGGCTCGATTTGGACTTGAGTTTGACACATGTGAGCTAACGGTAGGCTAACGTTACTGCTGCCAAGTGTAACATTAACTAGCGTCACGTGCAGCAATGCGTCTAACGTCCGTTAACGTTTCGGAGCATCACGCCGCCTTCACATTGGCACAGTAGATACGGCTGCAAAACGACCGGAAGTCACTCATTTCCTATGGAGATTCTCTGGCCGCATGCGAATGGGTCCGACCCGACGCAAACGAGTGCGGTGCGAAAACAAATCGTGTCCGTTGGTCATCCGGATGCGTTAAAAAAGTTGAACTCCTACGACAGGCAACAGACGGTTCCTATTCGACGATCCGAGCGGAAGTTAACGTTGCTATGGTACTGATAAACAAATCAGAATTCTTAACTTTTAATAAAATAAATAATGATTTCATAACGATATGTTGTCATGTAATCGCTTCATTTTGGAGTATGAGGAAAGTTCTTCCGTGCAGAAACAATGCATAGGATACCGGCTATTAACCTGACTCCGCCAGATGGATCGCTTCGCATTTGCTCGGCATATCCATCTGGGAACTTTCCGTTGGGAAACTTTTAGGAAGGGGCGGAAATACTGGTTAGCTATCTGTCTATCTCCTATGTTGGTGATAGACGGGCCAAATCAACCAATCAGATCCACGAAGCGTATGAAAATACAACCACAAGCCCGCCCCTGCTGCTGCAGGCAAAGCATAGCTCGTTAGCTCAGCATGCAAGCAACATGTCGGTAAAGGATATTTGCCGTTTGTGTAACGAGAATTTAGGAATAAAAGGCACCCTTTCAGGTTCCCGGACCATATTCCAAAAGAAGGATCCAAGAGAAAAAAAGCATTAGTGAGCGGCTAACAGAATTAGGGCTACCGCTGTCTGATAATACTGGTTAGCTGATTGGATAAACATCTGTCTATCACCACCTAACCCACCTCAAAACCAACGCTGATTGGCCCGGTCGTTTGGCTAACGGCTCCAAATTTTCTCTACCTCAAGATGCCAGACTGATCTGCGAGTGGAAAACTGGAGCTCGACCTGACATATCAACATCCTGGGCAACAATCTCCACGCAGCAGCCTTTCTGTTTAAATATCTCTATAGCCCTCAGATGAGAGATCATAGAGAATTGGACATTCGGACACTGACGGAAGTCGTTCTAGTCTCTCTGCCATTTTTTTTCTACTTGCTTCCGATGCTTTCAACAGTGTAGTTGGGGGCGCATTGCGTGTTATGGAGCTGATTTCAAGTGTTAGTGTGAAGGCGGCATCATCACACAATCTGCGTTACTATTCTGTCCGGTGGATAATGGTCGATAAGGCACTGGTGCCATATTAGCACCGGCTCTCGGTACACAACCCTAATTACTGGGGAAATATTAATTCTGTTAAAACTCTACTAAAAAATAGGTTTCAAGATTAGTAATGCTGTTTTATGCCAAATCCCTGTTAGGGATAGACCGATTATCGGGCCCTTTTTAGACAGTTTGCAGATTATCTCTGGTGTTTGATTTGCCTAACAACCGATAAAGTTAATCAATGAAAAAGTGTGCTTCTTTAGCTCGGCTACAGCTCTGTGTCTGTCCCTCTGCTTCGGTTTCACTCACCACTGAGTCTAACTTAATGTCCCGCCCACAACACTATCTGACTACCTGTTACTGGGGATTATGTTCAAAGTTTCTAATTTATTAAATAATCGCTTAAAGGATTTAAACAAAGTTTTGTGTCGGCGTTTGTAACGTTCCAAAATCTTTATTTTGACTTAAAGATTTTAATTTTCACTGTCAATGCTGTCAATGGTTTCATGAACTAATGATGTTGACTAATAATGAGAAATTTTATTGTATTATTTTATGGGGGGGGGGCGCTTATAAGCTCTTTTGCTTCTGCCCTCTCCCTTTGAGCAGAATGATAACTGCTCAAATAAACTAAACTAAACTAAACTAAACTACTAATAATCGCTATCGGTATCGGCCTGGAAAAAAAAACAGTATCAGTCGATCCCTGATCCCTATACTACTCGTGTTATGTAGCCTAACTTAAAAATAGTAACATCAGAACATTTTTGCCTCTTTTCAGGTGTCAGAAGTGAAAACTCTCAACATTTTTTGTCTTCTTTTTTTTTTGGAGAACAATTAGATACAAAAACAGGATGTAGGCTCTACAGGAGGATTGTTTTCCTAGGCAACTATCATGTTTTTCCCAAAGAATGTAAAGAGTTTTAGGCGCTCAATGGTGTTTTTTGTCCAGAACTGCTCCTTCCAGGCAGCGCTGCAACCACTGCCTTCAAGGCACCTAACCCTAACCATAACCAGTGCCTCCCAACAGTGCCTTCCAGGTAGCGCTGCCTGGAAGGCACCGTTGGGGGCAAAAAACACCGATAAACGTTTTAGGCATTCTTTTATCAAATATCTTGAAAAATCACTTCTTCTTTTTTTTCTCATTTACAATATCTCTTACTAAAAGGCAAACATTATGTTTAAGGTACTGTAAATCACTGTGTCTCTTGCATCAACTTTATGAAGGGACATACTAAATAACTGGAGAGCCCTGTTTGTCCTCTGGTCAGTTTTGCATTGCATGATAAAGATCACATAAAGGTGTCTATGTAACAACAACGGCGACTTTGGGGGATTTGGGGACCGCCTACATCTTCGTGAGTAGAGTCATGTGCTATTTTCCAAACATCAGAGACAGTTAGACTGCCTCTCCTGTTAATGTTTGCTAAAAAAAAAAGAAAATGAGCTGAGCAGTTTCTGCTGCTGTGGTAAAAACACTTGACTGGTGTAATAAAACAATATCCACGATCCTGCATTACAATAAAATACAATAAAAAAAAGAATTATAATAATAATTGACTTGCAGAGGGGTCTGAAACAGGTTTGTCCTTTACATCCTAACATGCTCATTTTAGCTAAAGGAATTTAGGACAGAAAGCACAAAACAGCTACACATTCAATATACAAGGAACAGTAGGATATTAACATTATTGACACCATTTTAAAAATTGACATGCACCACATTTCTGACAATTGGCATTATTGTGATGTGGGGAATGTGATGAATCATGTTTCGATGGATGTTAGGGTTCGATTTTAAAGGTCCAGTGTGTAATGTTTTTAGATGTCTATCATCAAAATCTGTGTTGCCCATTCACAAACTTGTCCTTTATCATGAATATTTACCTCCACCATCAATTCAAATTATTTCTTTTGCCGTTTGCATGAACTGGGGTAGACGCTCCATATTCATGCGCCATCTTGAAATACGTTAGCCGGTGAGGGACATAGAGGACATACTGCTCCACCTTTCGCGTTTTCGCTGTCACATGATGAACTCACAGGTGCTGCTAATGCTGCTAATGGGTATCGTCCCAGCCCCGGCAAGTTTGAAGAAGGAAACATGGAGGACCACATGTATTCAAAACCCAAATTTCAGGAACAGGAGTCTTCTTCTTCGCCCAGAAAAAAAAGGATATTGAAAAGAGCAAGAGACCGGCTTTTGGAAGCATGAAGGCTACTGTAGCTGTAATACGTACTTTGAACTGCGTGGCGCAAGCGAGTTTATTGCGATATATGATCTCAATGTTAGATGGGAGAAAATCCTACACATTGGACCTTTAACAATAGGACCAACTTAAACTATTTAAATGCAAACTGAGCCTTTAGGGCTGGGACTGTGTGTTTTGTCCCAATTTGATTCTTTCAAGATGGATGCCAATTGGATTTTTATTGCGGTTTCCATTTATTGCGATTTGATTGCATTGAGTATTGCAATTTTCTTTTCCTTCTTTTGCTTCAACAAAAGTTGAATAATACACTTCTAGAGACAATGTATCATGAAGAATGTACATCACATGTCTGTCAGTCAGTCTGACATTCAGGGCTTTATACTAATTGACACCCACCAACCCGCCAAAGACCGGTAAAAATTAACTTTGTAAAGTTACTAGCCAATTTGGCTGGTGATGAATAAAGCGAAGCGTCTGTTTGAAACAATCCGACAAGTCAGTGTTTACAGATTGGTCTGTTTTCCGGCAAGAAATTTGGGCAGTTTTAACGGCGCAAATCAAACCAGAGGAGATGAAATTAAGTAGTAAAGTTAGTTAGGGCAAAACAATTTGGTATTATTTTTCAAGAGTAAAGTAAATGTTTATATTCTAATATACTGTATACCTGCCAGCCATCAAGTATTTTTAAAGAAACATGGATGCTTAAATGTATGGAATAAGCGGCACTCATAATCTGTTTTATTTTCCCTGGGAAAGAAATTGGCTAGTGGAATATCCGATTGGCTGGTAACTTTAAAAATGCACTAGCTATGTTGGCTGGTGAATATAAAAAGTTAAATAAAAGCCCTGCTGACATTTATTTAACTTGAAAAGAAGTACTTAACATTCATTTTCTGCTTTTTCTGCTTTCAGTCAGAAGACGGATATGATGTAGTCTCCGCCACGATACATATGATTTTCGACTCCCTCGGCTCCCTATGAACTCTTTTAGTAATTGTAGTGGATGTCACTATGTGACTGCATGACTCTCGGATTAATAAGTGACTTCGGAGGGACTTGCTGGTTCAAGGTATAAACCACTTATACAAATTCTCCCACATGACTTTCCACTGAGGTCACTTCAGTTTTACAGCTCATGTGTTCTCGGAGGACCCAGCCGAGGTTGACAGTGCTACTGAAGGCAATATTTCATCAGGGATTTCTCTCCAACATAACAGCAAGGGGCCACTAACAGGTTCCAATGAAGCTTCATGAAGCATTTTCTTTGTTTTCTGAGCCCAATAAATGGCGCTCTCTGTTCGCGAAAGGGTTAAAAGCCCATTGAATTGCCATATCTTCAGCCATTTTCTTTAAACCAATAGCGCCATCTGGTTGGCTCAATAAATACAACTAATGGTTCATGAAGCTCCATTTGGACATCACTAACAGGACTTCAGTGGCCTCTTGTTTTCTTCCACAATAGACGGTAAAAAGTAACATATTTAGGGACTAGAAGGCAGCGTTGTGGTCGAATCACCAACTGTTGAGTCCAAGTCAAGTCTTGAGTCCCCAGTGTACAGAAGAGTCTGAGTTGAGTCCGAGTCGAGTTAATATTACCTGAGTTTGAGTCCGAGTCAAGGTTAGAGTCCAGAGAATAGCAACTTGAGTCAGAGTCAGAGTCCAGGACTCAAGTACTCCATTACTGCCTATTACACATACAAGTAGTCAGAAACTTCATCCAACTTCCGAGTCCTATTTTTATGAATGTCCAATTTCATAAATCCTAGCGTCTAATTTCATAAATCCTAGAGTCAGAGTCCAAGTCAACAGTGCGCAAGTCCAAGTCGAATTACAAGTCCAGAGTCCAGGACTAGAGTCCGAGTCCAAGACTAGAGTATTACATCACTAATAAAAGGGCATTCGGAAAGCGCAGTCCTCTGCCAAGGCAATGTTAATGCAGTGTGAATTTTTCCATGAGGTAACTCATTTTTTCCGATTACTCCGATATCACATGGATGCAGCGCAAATGCCCTATCTAGCAATGTTAAAGGTGCAATATGTAATACTGACAGCTAGTTTTTAAAATAGTTACTGCAGTACAAGTTCAAAATACTGGAGAGAGTCGTCCCCCCTCCTCCCCAGACTCAAAGTTCAAGGAGATTGCCAGGCTGAGACCGCAGCATCCACAACAATGTTGCTAGGACACTTGTCTCACATCAGAGATGTTCACAAGTCATTTTTTGGAAGTCCAAGTCAAGTCTCAAGTCTTTGAGGGGCATGTTCAAGTCAAGTCTTTTGCCATGAGTCCAAGTCAATACTCAAGTCTCTGGCCATCTGATCTGTCCCTAACACTATATTGTTAAATCTTATGAATTCAAAGCATTTTTTTACTCTTTTATAATATTCGAAAAATACATTTCTGAAACGGACGTCTCAGGCAACAGAAGCATTACTGCTTGTGAGGCTAGTAAATATTACACAGCAGCAGGTAACATTAGCCTACTGTTAGCTAGTAGCTTGATTAAATTCTGTTAAAATGCTGAAAGCTAAACGGTCTAACGTGGCTGTATTTCACTAGAAAGGATCCAGCACTGGGAAGTACAATAGTCTGCAGCTAAAGACACAGAGGAGACTAGCTGCACCACTGACGGGACTTCATGGTGCGTTCTATTGCACTTCGTAAGCTCACGGTGCATTCAATGTTGTTGGAAAGTTCCCTTCTGCCATCTAATGGTTCTTATTTTTGTCATTTAACAGCAATTGACTCGTGAAATAAGTTATTATTACATTTTAAAGAAATCATTTCAGGCACCGGCACCGTTGTATGTATTGTAATGTACTGTTTTACCACCGGTATTGGAAAAAAACAAAAAACAATACCCGACCCTAGTCTGGACTGAATAGAGCAACAAGAGCTGGTTAATATGGACAAAATCTAATATTACGATATGTTTGACCAAATACTGTACGTCAATGTCGATATTGCGGCGATATTGTTAACCCAGTGAGATTTTTGATAAATAATCGCCAATAATGTGGATACAATGACTAAGTGGGTAAAGGCAAATAATAAAACATCTAGTTAATCTGGTAAATTCAGAAAATCACATCACCTTAGCCTTTAAAACCAGGAACAGACAACTCTTAATGTCATATCATGATATTACGACGTCCATAATTTAAGACGATATTTAGCCTCATATATCGATGTCGATATAATATCTATATATTGCCCAGCGCTAATGTTGTCGAAATATCGAAATAAAGTCACAATCTTGAATATCGAATAAAAAAATGGAATCGTCAATACTGCCACGCCCCCATGTCACGTCTGGTCGGCTTGTCAAGCGGAAAAAACACACGTGTTGAAGTGCTCCAAGTCAGTCAACCTCCTGTAACTTAGATAGCATGGCAACTGCAGATGGTGGAGACCCATCGACAGAACTTGAGCCCCCTCCTCTTTCACAGAAGTGTGTGAAAGTATTTTGGATTCCCGCGTTGTCGACATAAAAGCTATGTGGGTGTATTATATTCTGTGTGTTTCCCATTGCACATTAGTCTAGCAACTAGCGGACATTCCTTCTGCTTATAGCTTTATCCCAACAAAACCTCACGGTTGAATTTCAGCCTGCATGCACGTTTTGTAGCCTAAACAGAGCAGCTTATATTGGTTATATTAGAGAGAGCAACAAGTTAGCGGACTGCCCGAGTCGCCCTCTTTGCTATTGGTCTGCTCAGCTGGCTCGATGGTGTTTTAAGCCCCCAACTAAACCTTCACGGCAGCGCTGCGACCATCGTCTTCAACCATCACCATTGCCTAATCCTAGTGCCTTCTGACGACGTTGGGGGCTTCAAACACCAAACTCTGTGTGCTTTGCATGACATTAGAATCAAAAATGTAATCGAATCGAGGATTTGGAGAATCGTGACACCCCCTACCCAGCCCTAAGACCAACAGTGGTAGTAGCAGCCTGTCCAAAAGTAAAAACAAAAGAACAAAAAGTTACCTGTTGGGAAGTTTTCCTCACATGTTGACACAGTTCCCTTCAGACTTGCAGCATCTCTGGAGAAACCAGGCACTGTTAAAACATGAAGATGCAGCCATAACCAAAATTGCAAGTAACTTACTTTTATTTTAAGCCCTAACACAGAACTCATATGACTATAGATGGCTGAAGGGTCTTTTTTTTTAATGGAAAATGCTGCACTGCTACTGTGCCACTATTATTTCTAGTCATAGTTCTGTTATCTTTATTGTTGACTATAATTGCCACTGTTCATCATACCAACGGCTATAATTATTGTGAATCATATTTTTCTATATCTGTATCCCAACCGGCAGCAGCAGATGGCCACCCACCAAGAGACAAGTTTATTTTTTATTTAGTTTTTTATTTACTTGACAGTGACAATGCACAGCTCCTTAGCAGTAACAGAGTTAGCAATGAGCTAACAGTCAAGGACAACAATCAAATTTCACAGTATTAAAACTCGCCCCCAACAACAATAACACAAAAACACCACTCCGACAACAACAGCATGAAGACAACACTACAACAACAATACAATTTCACAGCATTAAAACGCAACAACAATAGTACAAACAATAACATTTTAGGGATCGACCGATACTGGTTTTTCAAGGTTGATACCGATTATTAGTCGATAATGAAACGATAACCGATAGTAAAAGAGAGTCAGATTGTGTTGTGCGAGACATTAAGTCAGACTACTGCTGTGTTCCAGGCAACCCGTAACCCGTGTTTTCAAAACCCTTCTACCCGTGAAAGTGCCCTGGAACGCCAGTCATACACGTAACTTACTGCCCGTGAACTTGTACCAGATCGTTGTAAACAACAATAAACAACAATGGCGACTCTGTACAGACGGCGAAAGCCTGGGTAAACTTCCGGCAAATTTGAGATATGCTCTGCAAGTCAGTCTGGCGAAGAGCCCATTCAAACCCATTTCCAATGTCCCCAAAATCAAGGCACCAATCACAACCGGTGAGGAGGGCTTTACGCGACGACGATAGCGCACCAACGGCGAGCAGCTTATTGTTCACATTCAACGTGACAGCTACCGAAGCGCAGCGTCACCTGGATCATTGTTTGGACTATCCGATTTGACACTGTAAATAATATAGAATTGTATAGTAGACAGTACAGTGTAAATGTGCTTCAACATGAAAACATGTTAACATTACACTAATCAGCCCATTAATACTTATATCATTTAGGTATTCTAATAATTAACAGAGTAATAGGTTGTAATAAAATATGATAAAGTCAAAAATGTGTCGCCTATTGTTTCTTGACTGTGATGTGTAAGCCTAACTGATAAAGATATAGCAGTTGGTTTAGGAAACCTTAAATCTCAGTATAGACTTTTATCTATTCAAAGTACTCAATTTTTTTTTAAATATCTGTCTTAATAATAATAATAATAATAATAATAATAATAATAATAATAATAATAATAATAATAATAAAAACTGTCTTAAATATGCCTGGAAGGGATCTTTAAGATATGTTCAATGAGTTGCCGCAAGGGTTGAACAAAATCTCAACATTAAGCATATCACATGAAAGCCATACTTTAATTAATTTATAACTTATTATTTTTAATTAGGGTGGACATTCAGGCATGGCAGTGGAGATAATTTAATTTAGCCTTATCACATATTTAGATTTGAAATCCACAAAATACTGTTAGGCTATATTTATATTAGATAAGGTTTTTTTTTATAATTCGGTATAATGACAAAATAATATCATAGCTTACAGTGGTGGAATGTAACCAAGTAAATTTACTCTAGTACTGTACTTAAGTACAAATGTTGGGGTACTTGTACTTTACTTGAGTCTTTTCTTTTCATGCTACTTTCTTTTTTTTTTTTCACTGTTTATGACAGTCTGTTGTTTAATCATACAGCATCTCATTTTCCACAACTTCATGCATACAATACATATTATTATTTTTAACAGTTCCTTTTGTTTCTCTGGTAGTTTTTCTTCAATAATACACACAGATTTATATGAAAGATCAATATTTAGACCATACACTTTTAATTTGTCCCAGACTTCTTTAGCTCTATAACAGTCTATCAACAGATGCTGCTGTGTCTCATCTTAATGCATTTTTTTGTTTTTTTATTCATAACAACTCCATGACACTACAGCTCTGACAGCGAGTCGGTTTACAGACATCAGCCATCTCATGTCACGAATGCTCTCTGAAAGGTTTTTATTCTTTAAAAATGTCAGGAACTTTCTACTTCTACTCCGCTACATTTCAGAAATATTGTACTTTTTACTCCACTACATTCATCTGACAGCTTTAGTTGCTAGTGACTTTACAAATTAAGATTTTTGAACACAAACAAGGTTTAATTATAAATTTAACTACCCAACAATATAAAGACCTACAAGTCCAGCTGAAATGAGAAATATGGGTTTCTTTCAACCAAATTACCCAAAAATAACGCTCTTCGCTGTTAAAATTAATGATCACTTTTATTCAGTTTGGGGTGTTTTATTCAATTTGATATAGCATTTGGGAAAAAAACACTGAAGTGCTTTCAAAACACGTCATTTAAGTTTCAGAAAATGTTTTGGGTCTTTTATTTTATTTTTTTACGTTTTTGACGCGTTTTCACAGCAATTTGTTAGTGTTAGTGCACGGGTCCACGTGACAAACCCTATGGAGCGTACCATGGAGTGTGTGCACATTTGGACAGAGTGACAGTGTAAGTGAAGAAATTGATAGAGACAACAAAACGGAACAAATCAGAGAAGTGAAAGAAAAGTTGTGTCCTCTTCTCTTTATATATTTTATCCTGTCCAACCAGTAAAACATGTCCTGTTCTGTAGACATGGTCCTTATTTATTTATTCATGTTGGACCAGTCCAATATAAGAATAAGAAAACTTGTTTCATTTATGAACCTATTTTGATGCGTTTTCCCGTAACTTCTGTCATTTTACACGTTCAAAAATACCAAAATTAATATCGATATCGCAATATTCATAATCGATATCGCAATATCACATTTTGTCAATATCGTGCAACCCTAGAGTAGGCCTATTCTTACTTTAAATACTTTAATTAGGCTACAATTTCCTGACGATAATTACATAGCTACTTTTACTTAAGTAACTTTTTTTACTGCAGGACTTTTACTTGTAACAGTTGTTTACAGTGTGGTGCTTTACCTAAGTAAATGATCTGAAAGGGCCACTACTTCCACCACTGATCTCACCGCCTATCTCTCTGGTTCTGAAGTATTAGATTATTAGTAATAGCCTACCTATTCTGCTGTGTCGGTTTGATTTCTCTGCCGCCTCGCGGTGCTGCTGGCCGTCTGTAGCGCTCTTTCTCCGGGGCCCGCAGCCGCCGATGTCTCTGTCCGACCTGGCTGACATGTCCAACACCACCGCACGGTTACAGTGTCCCCGTTCCCCGGTGAGCGATCAACTCTTCAACATCACGGGCTTCTGCTCGGTGTGGCCAACCAAACTTCTCTCTCCAAGTATCGGAGCAGAGGCGGGAGTGTCGAGCTGGTGTTTCCTTTCAAAATAAAAGCCCCATTGACAAAAAAACATTTGACCTCAACTGACCTGCCTGTGTCGCAGATTGCTCAGATGAATGCACACTGAGATTGAGCTCAACATTTAAGAAACGCGTTCCTGTCTTTGGCAGAAGATGTTATTAAAATCACAATTTTGCAGCTTATTTTTTAGAAATGGATAGGCTATAGCTTCTTGTTGGAATTAATGTTTGAATAAATGATCTTTATTCTAGCCTACTTACAGTACACAAATGTGTGCTTTGCAATCTAATGTAATGCTGGTTAATAGAGTTTGGTTATAATTACTCAATTAAAAAAACAAATACATATTATCGCTTCAAAACATTATGAACGTAAATCCACATTTTTACGAAACTCAATTCTAAATATAACTGAATAAATAAATTGCATACTTATTGTATGAATTGTAGTATTTTTTGTTGACTAATATGTATTTATTTTTATTTATACGTGTCTTAAGAAAGGTCCCTGGGACCGAAACGTGATGACTAAACCAAACGCATAGGTGAAAAGTGTGTGCAGGAATTTGTTATTATTTGTAATTATTCATTTATTCCCATTTCATTTTTCAAAATACACATTTTTCTGAATGCATTATTGTTACTTATTTATTTGGTGCTTGCGTTGCTGGAAGTAGATATTTTGGCACTATTTATTTTGTATTCACTTCATTTTGCGTTATGTTATTTACTTTATTTATTTGTTAATTTGTTATTTTCAGTATTTCTTTACCCAGTACGTACAACTGGCTATGAACTTGAGTGCAACTTGTGTACCAATCAGATTGTTGGCAACAGAAGTGAAGTGTGCAAAAATGTAGCCTACTACCATTGTTATAATAATAAGACAACATTGGTCTCTTATTTTGAAGTTACATTTCCTGTTTAGCTCCAGTTAACTAGACTCTTGACTCTACACTGACAGGCCTAAAACCCTCATCACATTAATTCTGTTTGTGTTATTACCTCTGTTTGTTATTTACATTCATGCTGCAGGTTGTATATCTGTCTATCAATCCAAATAACCAGATTCAGTCTTCACCTTTAGTGAGATTCAAGTATTGAAAGGTTCCTCCAATCCCTCCTCAAAATTCAAGTGTGCAGTTTTCGGGTTAATTATCACTCACTGAACAAATAAAGCTCTTTCCATTTTCCAGATCAGTAAATGGGTCACAGGGCTGCATTTTAATGATGCTCTCATACATAACGATAACCTATAGAGTGTCAAACTCAACTACTCTGAAGGCCCCATTGGAAAAAGACAATCACATCGAGGACAGACATGTACATGTAGATAGATAGATAGATAGATAGATAGATAGATAGATAGATAGATAGATAGATAGATAGATGGATGGACTTTATTCATCCCTAATTGGGAAATTACTCTGTTACAAGCAGCAAGTTACAAGGACATACACCCATACTCACCCACACACTTACAGAAAATACAAGACTTATACCAGAAATAATACATAGGACAAAAAATAAGATAAAATTAAATAAGATAGCAAGTACAACTACTGAAAAAAATGGACAGGTATATACAAGTGCAATAGTTTATTGCCGTGCAAAGAATGTTGAAAAAAGTGACAAAAATGTTGCAAAAAAGCACCAGAAATGTCGAAAATAGCGTCAAAAAAATGCTGTGAAAATGCGTCAAAAACGTTTAAAAGAAATAATATATAATAACAGATATAATATAATAATATCCGTGTGGGCCGGATCAAAGTTTGCGAGGAGCTGGATTTGGCCCACGGGCCTTGAGTTTGACACATGTGACCTAGACTAATTTCGGGGAATACAACCAAAGAACTTCCCGTATTTTCTTTCACTCTTTCTATCCTAAACGTCGCCCCCAAAGCAAAAGTTTGCCTCTTTTTTGGTTGTGTGTGACAGTTTGGGTGAGTGTGTGTGTGTGTCTGTATGTGTGTTTTCCCTCAAACATCCCAGGAACAGACTCAGCGTTTCCTTTCCTCCAGTCAGTTCCTCTTGTCAGCTCAGAATTGCAGCGGCGTTGTTCTAAAACCGGAGCAACGCTCAGGAATTTATAACAGCAGCTACGAGACAATCACAGGGAAAGGATCACAAGATACATGATGGCTCAGCACTTACACATTCTGAAAGGTGTCATAAAATACTTTTAGTAGTAGTCAGATGACTTAAGGGGTGTAAAGTGCAGGAGTCTTTATTATTATATGTGAGTGTGAATCCCTGAAAGTTATATACTCCTTAGACACCACCATGCGATAAGGTCAGTGATTTCACAAATCAATCATTTACTCAAAAACTGCATCATCACATTTTCCAGCCATGGTGAAAATGTTAGCGAGCAGCTTCCAGCAGACACCGAGGCAAGATTAACATTCATTAGGAGTCATGTTTGTGTTCACCTGATGAATGTAAGTCCAATGTTCACTCTGCTTTTAGCTTGGTTTTGGTCTCCACCAACTCCTGAAGAAATGCTGGAGATAATGAGATAAAAGAGGTGAAAAGCTCAGAAAAAGGTGAAGTCAATTTGAAGATTTCGGTCAATCCTTTGCAGGTATATCACTATGAACAACACCTTTTACATTAGACATTTGATCCACCCACAAAATAAAATATTTGATGGTGCAGCTTTAAAAAGGCTGTAGTTTCCACAATTCAGTCAAAATTCCCCAAATGTCTTCCCTCCTCTCTGTTAATATAGTTCACCATAGGTGTAATTTACTGGGGGGATAGGGGGGTAAAACCCCCAACACCCCCACACTAATCAAAACTGTGCTTTTTCAAAATTTGTGTCACTTTTTTGGACGTTTTTAGTTGACAATATTTTTGGATTTTTTTTTTTTCAATGTTTTTGTTGCCTTTTTGAGTTTTTTTTCCGAATTGCTGTCACCTTTTCCGACATTTGTCACTTTTTGAGTTTTTTTTCCGAATTGCTGTCACCTTTTCCGACATTTGTCACCTTTTGATGTTTTTGCCACAATCTTTTCAATGTTTTTGTCGCGTTTTTCAATACATGCAGACATGTCTGCATGTATTCTCAAACCCTCACAAGGAGATACTGCAGATAATCTGGACCAAAATCCATTTTAACATTTACAACTGCAAAAGTTATTGTTAAAACCCTTAATGACTTATTAACATGTATAACTGCAAAATTGGTGGTATATTAGAAAGTGAGAAACCAATCAGTTCTACCAAACAGAAAGGATAAATATGTGGAAACAGTATTTTTCCACAACCATACAACCCAGAAGTTATTTTATTAATGGATAATAATGTAGCCATACATCTACTTTATACTCTAGAGGGCGCTCCTCTTTACAATCGATCTAAACTCTGCCGAATTCAGCCATTACTGCAACTTGTATGCCAAGTAAACTCATGAGTAAACTACTATCAAAAGTGATACTTCCATTTACTGCTTTCAAAATAAAAGTCTAATTGGCCAAGCTACGTCCATTCAGTCGTTTGAATGACAATGCTTTTGTTTTGAAGACAGATTCCTCTTACATCCGGCGTTACTAGCGCTAACTCCGAAAAACTACTGTCTTTCAGCATCATCCAAACATTAGCTTGTTGGTTAGCTTTTCAGCTAGCCAAACTCTTAGGAAAAATAGAGCTCCTAGCCAAGCTTATCTATGAGTCGCAAACGAAACCACAGTTTCGCTGAAACGAGCCTGTCTCCTGAACTCCACGGTGCCTTCATGGAGCCTCCCGGTTCAGCGAGCCGAGGCGACGGCGATTTCCTGGAGCTGGAGCACGACGAGGAGCTGCTCTGCTCGGTCAGCGACATCACCGAGCACCTCGGCAGAAACATCACCGTGGTGCTGGAGACAGCGCTGTCTGAGATCCGCAAAATGGTCAGCATCAGGATACGAGTCCTGAAAATGGAGCTGCGCGAGAAAACCGAAGAAATTGAAGTCTTAAAGGCGAGACTAGATACAGTCCAGCGGGATGGCAGGGACCCTTTCCCCGGCGTTACGACCATGGAGCCGTCTGGAGATGCTGGCTTCAAGAAACATGACTTCAGCTCAGGCACCAAACACAATAGTATCGACCCAAGGAGAGCCAAGGCTGTCATGCCGGGTGTGAAGAAGGAGAATATAGATGCTATTTGCGACTATCTGATGAAAGACAAGAACTCGAGGGGGTGTGCTGAAATGGACGCAGACCAGAGCAGCCAAGCCAGCGGCGACCGGGAGCCTCGCCAAGATCCGGACCCGCACTCCCTCAACCTGTGGCCCGACAGCGGCATGGCTGGCTCCGGGCACGGGCACGGAGACTCTGAGTCCACCACAGATGACCTGTTCAGTATGCTCCCCTCTGGCAGCAAACGGATGTATGACTACGAATGGATAGCACCAATGGATTATTCTTCAGACCTGAAAGGTAAACACAGCTGTGTGTGTGTGTGTGTGTGTGTGTGTGTGTGTGTGTGTGTGTGTGCGTGTGTGCGCGCGTGTGTGCGTGTGTGTGTTTTTACTACACTATGGAGGACACTTCCGAAGACATGTACTCATGAATCTATTACCGTGTAACGTTACACCTATGGAAGCCCATTGCAGCCAGCAAAATAGATTTAAAAAAAGTTAGCAATGATGTAAAAAAATAAATAAATACTATTGCTAATTCAAAATTATGAGATAGTGAGTCATAATTATGAGATTCTAAGATAGCATTTTAACATTATCATGGGTAATAAGGAGATTCATAACATAACTTCACAACATTAAGTTTCATGACATAACATGATAAAGTTTAATGTTAACATTTTTAACATGAACTATGATGATGAGAACAAGAGTTTTTTTTGTCATGATGGCATGTATAATTCAAAAATCTCATTCTGTTAATATTTTTGTGAAAGCACCAGAATATGGACGTTGATGTATTTGGACAAAAATATTGTAATATTTGATTTGTTTTCCATACTGCCCAGCCCTAGATTGTAGTTTGGCAAAACAAAAGTCCAAACGCATTCATCAATCACTAAACAGCGCTTTATTTGTATCATTTTATCAGTTTTTTTCTTTTGCTAGTGACCTCCATGAAATGCCGAAAAGGAAAAGAGTATCTGCTAGAATTGTGAGAACATGAACAGTTTATTCCCACGGTGCAACTTTCCTCTGGAGAAGTTTAACGTGATGTAATGTTTCCCAGTTCTGAAGGAGCCGGAGTGTGAGAGCAGCCCGAAGGCCCCGACCGAGGACGATGAGGAAGAAGAGTCGCCGAGGAGGGACGGGGGAGTGCTGGAGCCGGCCCAGGCCCCGCTGTCGCACGTCCATCCCTCCGAGTTCTCCATGGAGCCCCAGAGCTCTCCGGGGGAGGGGGGGAGTCCCTTGCAGGGCAGCACAGACAGGCCTGTGGCAGGTTGGTGGAGAAAAGCAATGATTGGGGAAATTTGCCAGACCCTCCTCCACAGTGCTGCGGAAGAGGGTTGCGGTTTCTTTTTTAAACCGCAATTAATGCTAACATTAGCGAAGGGCCTAAGGGGTATAGCTGTTGATGGTAGTTGTTGATTTTGTTAAGATGTGCCAAATTGTAATCTTATAAGTGATTATTGGGACAATTTGGAATTGTTACAGCTCTAGTTTTTTTGTTTGTGGTTTCAGGCCAGCAGTTCCCCGGCCACACCTACATCTGCTCTCTGTGTGGAACCTTCTGCCCCGACTCTGTGTTCCTCGAGGAGCATGTCAAACTGATACACTCGGACTCTGCCGGCGCCCAGGCTCTCCAGGCCCTGCAGTCCACCTGCTCGGCGGTGCCTGCCATGGGGGACGGCAACGCTGACCCGAGGAGGGGCGGCGGCGGCGGCGGGGGGCAGAGCGAGGATGGCACAGGGGCCGGGGCCGGGGCTGGGGCTGGCGGCGGTGGCATGGCGCGGGGAGCGGCACCTGTGAAAAAGGAGATTAAAATCGAGGGCGGGTACGAGTGCGGGGACTGCGGCCGCCGTTTCAACTACCTTGGCAACCTGCGGCAGCACCAGCGCATCCACACCGGGGAGAAGCCCTTCATGTGTCCCGAGTGCGGGGAGCGCTTCCGCCACGCCGCCCGCTTAAAAAGCCACCGTCTGGTGCACAGCAGCGCCCAGAGCCCCTTCCCGTGCCCCCAGTGCGGGAAAGGCTTCTCAGTGCTGTCGGGACTCAAGAGACACCAGCGCGTGCACACGGGCGAGAGCCCGTACGCCTGTCCACAGTGCGGCCGGCGCTTTAAGGAGCTGGGGAACCTGTACACCCACCAGAGGATCCACAGCGGCGCCACGCCCTACTGCTGCCAGCAGTGCGGCCGCAGCTTCCGCCACCTGGGGACGTACAAGAGCCACCGCTGCACGCCGCTAGGGGTGTAAATCATATGTTGTTTTTTTTAAATCACAATACGATATTATATTGATTCTTTGGACAACGGTCGGATGTTAGCTGATATCTCAAAGTCTGTCGCGATACAATGGCCGTTCAATTCAGGGGCCTGCGATCGATATGAGACGATATCACGCACCCATTTAACACAGTCACACTACACTAAAAATATGATTAGGATCAGGCATCGAGTAGGGCCGCACGATACGAGGAAAATATGTGATGACATTGTTGAATATCGCGATAGCGATATTACTTGCGATAAATAAACCGATATTAAAGTGTGCTCAATTCTGCATTTCTGCTGCTCTTAGTATTCTGATAATTACAACAAATCGCTAGTTGAATTTAAAACAAAGGAAATCATTTCCAACATCTTTTCTTTGAACAAATTGAGCTTTAATTGAACGTAAAAGGCACCACTTAAAAAAAAAATGACAGTTGCATTTTTATTTGCAGTTTTCGGCTGATATTTTCTCTCAACTCACACAAACGATCTCTGAGTGTCTATTGCGATATGTTGTAGTCTTTTGCAATGTGCGCAAGTCGATATTGCGATGACGATAAAAAAACGATATAGTGTGCGGCCCTAGCATCGAAAACCGGTTCCGACTTGAAAACTGTTTCAGAAATAAAGTTTGGAAAATGTGTGTGAAATAAGCATGTGACCCGTTTCAACTCCACCGCTCAAAAGAATCGATAAGAAAGCGGAATCCAAAGGAAGAATCGGAATTTGAATCAGAATTGTTAAAATCAAAAAGGATGCCCAACCCTGAATATGATTTGACAATTTTATTACTGATCTCTTCTAGACATTGAATTAAAAAAGAAACCGCTCTTTTTTTAATAAAAAGAATAAATATAAGGTGGGAATCTAAAATCAAGGGACATCTACAGACGACATGTATTGATGGTTTTCACTTTGCATCGATACATGGATCCATAAGGTGGTAACGCGCGGCAGGATATGGCGCCCGGCTCTAAGGCGTGGCTCGCTGTCGAATGCTGCGGGAGGTGCTGGTCATGTGGAGAACAGGTGCTGGTATCCTGGGATTGGCGCCCAAAGCTTTTCGCGTTTGGTCTCATTCTTTTCACAATAATGTCGAATACGTGACAAAAACATCAGAAAAAGCGCCCCAAAAAGTTCAAATAAAGCGACAAAAACTTCGAGAAACGTGACCAAAACGCAAAAGTATCTCGTCCTCACAAGAAATCAATCCAAGGCTAGCAAAATGATGCTAACAAAATGCCGCTAACATCACGTGGCTAAAGTTAATATTTCACATTCACAGCATGAAATCAGTTAACAGTTGCCTTATCATCTTTAGGTTTGTTGAAGACACTATCAGGTACATTTCGTTGCGTTTTCAGGAAGATGAATACCTCCTCCTCGGCAGCCATTTTGACTGCTACTCAGATTAGTTTCTCGTGCATATATAATGACAGAATTTGTATTGTTTGTTGGTCGCAGCGGTGTCAGTTAGCAGTTAACTCGCTCGTTAGCCACTGAACCGCAGCAGAATGCAGGCAGAGCGAGCAGCCGCCAGCTGTCGACCCGTGCAGGACTTGACTGTGACCGGCAGGTAACGTTAACTGGTGCCTATACGCAAACAACGTCATATCATAAATGATAGGGGAACCCAGCAACAGCGATGATGAGCTTTTCCTCCCTTTTCTCGGAACCAATGTTTTGGTAGGAACGTAAGTTTACATCGTATGTTTCTCCGGAATCAGCCAGCGCGAACAACGTCTATATTCCGATTGCTGGCGTTTGCCCAAAATGCGACGCCGACAGATTTGCCGCTCCTTGCAGCTGCGAGAAGCTCCCATTGAAAATTAATGACTTCCGGTAACTTTAGAAGCTCAAGTCGGCGGCGGTGTGTACGTACAGTAAGGCACTTCCCTGAGGGCCATCGAAAAATTAAAATATCTTTGACTGGATTATTGCACGTCTCATACAGGGCTCTCACATACAGTTTGGTCGACGAAAATGCCAACAGTTGTCGTTAAAAATGTAGAAAAAAAAAGTTGAAAAAAGTGACAAAGCCAAAATGTATTGTGAATCTCAATAGATATGGGCGCCAGATCAAAATCTGCAAGGGGCCGGATTTGGCCCCCCGCGGGCCTTGATTTTGACACGTGTGCTGTAGGGGCTCCATACATTTCAGACAGATACACGCGGTTTGGAGCACAATAGGAACTCCCAAAAGGAAGGAAGACTAACGTGGATCATAGGGAGAGACTTTGATTTGTGGAATGCAACAGTGACTACGTTTACATGAACATAATATTCCGGTTTTTGCCCTTATTCCAAAAAGGACGGTATTCCGACTAAGCCGTTTACATGGCTAATGAGAGTCACCAATAATCCCCTTTACATGTAGCCGTGCAAAATACGACTTTTTCAAAGTTCACCAGCGGCGGCGGACTTGTTGGACCGTGTGAACACAGCGTCCCTCTTTCATTCCTTCAACTGGCTTCTTGAAAATGTCGGAGTAGCGGAAAAAAAAGTAGCTCTGTTTCTCCTTCTAATCGAGAGGCCGTAAACTGCGGTGAAAAACTAGATTGAGACGCATATTCTGAATGCGCTGTATGCATGTCCAAAGAATGCCTCTAAAACCTGAATAATACCAGAATATCCCATAAGTCTTAATTGGAAAAAGCTATATTCGGAAAAAAGCCTTATTTGGAATATCCAACCGTATGCTGTTTACATGACCTGCATCAAATTCGGAATATTGTCATGTTTGGAAAAGTAGTGGAATATTGGTGTGAATGCGAACGTAGTCAATGAAAGTGTTGAATATATTCGAGGGTTGTTTGAATCCATTCTTTCATGTGCGCCATAACCTGCCGAGCCTCCAGGACGCCTGACTTAGTGGGACACCAGCACCCACATGTGGACGGACTGTGTAACTACAACAAAAAGATCTATCAAGACTGCTTGGTGCTGTGTGTAGAGCAGGACGTTTATTATATCATTTTTAACCAGTGTAATGTATGTTACAGACTATATATATTGGTTATTTTATACATTTGCCTGTATGACAACTAAGAAAACTGTGTGATGTCAGAAAAAGAAGAAAAAATAACCAACCTTTATGGAAAATAACATCCCAATCGTCAAGGAGTGTTTACTTTATTTGGTCCGATTCAGTGGAAGCCCATTTAAAAAGACTCACGCTTGTCTGTAAAATGAGTTTTTTTTTTTTTTAAGGTCTTAGCACCGTGCGCAAGACTAACTTATCCAAGCCTGTGGAATTGAAAAGCTAACCATTGACAGTCTAATAAACAGTTGTCGTCACGTTGTCTCATGAATGTGTTTTTAAACCAATCCTAGGACACACAGGGAGTTGGGGGGGGAGGAAGTGAAGCTACGATTGGAGGGATGTGATGATCGTCTGTTAAAAGGCAGAGGCAGCTTTGTTTGCATACCTTCGTTTTATGTAGCTAGGTAAGGACTACTAGCCAGTCAGAAGCATAGTATGAGGGCGTGCCCTGACAGTACCTAGGTAAGGACTACTAGCCAGTCAGAAGCAGAGTATGAGGGCGTGCCCTGACAGTACCTAGGTAAGGACTACTAGCCAGTCAGAAGCAGAGTATGAGGGCGTGCCCTGACAGTACCTAGGTAAGGACTACTAGCCAGTCAGAAGCAGAGTATGAGGGAGTGCCATGCTAGCAGCTAGGCGAGCATTATAACGTGTGTTCCAAAGTGACCACGTTTGTCAGTAAAGGCTGGACTACAATAGAGCTGTTTGGAGCAGTTGGTGAACAGTGTTTTCTGTTGGAGATGGTAAGTCCCTCTGGGGTGGACTTTTTCACTTTGTAAACCTATAGCGTGCACAAAAAAAGATATATAACACAATAAAGGAAAGGGGAAAAGCCAAAAAGCATAATATGAGCACTTTAACATCCAACGTCCACACTGCTCCAAATGCTCCAAACCCCAAGCTCATTGGGTACCCAGGAAACCAAGTAGGAAGTAGATTGGATGAACGGTTCATGGGATATTTTAAGGACAGACGCAGAGACACACACACACACACACACACAGAGGTTTCCCGATTTATTAGACAGATGTCTGTATCAGAAATATTGGTTTAAAAAGAAACCCATATTTATCTAATTTTAATTACCCAAAAATTCCATACAACGCACTTCATAAGTACAATAACTTGTCAACTTCCATTGAATTTTGGGTGTTTTGTTAAATTTTGTATGATTTGTAAAAGAAATTGAAATGTTTCGAAACAGTATCCTCACTGAACTTTGACATATACCCAGTCTGTGATTATCCTTCCTTTAACGCGGGTCATTGAATCGATACATGGATCCACAACGCCCCCCCGCCCAGCTGCTGTTTCACTTTCTGATACCAAGACATTTGTGTCACAGACAGACAGAATATTTGTTTAAATAATTCATAATTTCTTCTTTTTCTTTTTACTCAAGAATTAGGTATAATTTCCTATAAATGAGGTTTATTGAGCCTGAATTCCAAAAATAAGTGTAAAACTAGTGGTTGGAGTTAGTTGTATTTTATACATGGTACAATATATTGCCATTCAGTTGAGTTGGAGCACCTTTAGCTTTTGTTCTGTGACATACGTATTTCCTAGTGAAACAGAATATTTGAGTGGTAAATCAAACACTTTGCACTAGATTGGACCGCTAAGAAGTGGGCAGGCTAAGAGTTTAGCTCAGTACTGACGACTGTTGGCAGTGGCTCCACACAATCTTCCCTCAACGCAACAGTTCAATCAGGAGGAGGACGACAAGATTAAATGGAAACGTGACTTACAAGAGACTTACTTACGAGATAGTATCTTGTGGCCACGAGATAGTATCTTGAGGCCACAAGATAGTTATAAATAATTTTTTTGACAAAGTGGGACCAAGGGGGCTCCGTAGATTTCCTGAAGGCTCTGTCACTGCAGCGCCTCTTTCCATGCCGCCAGCTCACACGTTCGCCAGGCTGCTGTCATCTAGCAGTGGCTCTCTTCACTGCTAGATGTAGTCTACGTGATACGCAGGTATAAGCAGTATACCCACTAGGAAAGCTGGGAAAGCAACAACATACTTTCCATTATATTTTTGATATATTTTGAATTGTCAGTGTGTGTTTCTTCTTCACACAGGCTAAATAAAGGTATTTCCACCTTAAATTGGTGCATAAAAGTGTATCTAAATAGAGGAAATTCTATTTAGATACACTTTTTTTAGATACAAAAGGCAAATTCTGGCCAATACATACACCACTGGCTTTGTTCATCTGCATGGAGCTTGTAGCATGGCTGTGCTGCACTGGCACAGAGCCAGTAACATCTAAAAAAGGTTTCTCTTGATTGAATTAGAGCTCAGCCACATTGTCAGCAGCTGCAAAAGCATGTGGCTGGTATAGCATGTCTGTGTGTGTGTGTGTGTGTGTGTGTGTGTGTGGAAGAAGTAGTAATCAGATCCTTTACTTAAATCAAAGTACTAATACCAAAGTGTAACAACACTCTGTCAAGTAAAAGTCCTGCATTGAAAATGTTACTTAAGTAAAAGTCTGTAAGTAAAAGTACTCGATGAAGAAAAATCCTCACATTGTGGTCATGGTCTCTAGCACCACCCAGTGGTCACTGCCTAGATGACACAAAACTTACGTTTGTACATTCTTTCCTTTGTATTTTTTTAATATTTCTTGATTGAATATGTGTTCTTGGATTCTATCCTATTTATACTTTCTTGTATATTATGTATGTGTGCTGTGTGGGATGATCATTTGCTGCTGTAGCACTGACATTTCCCAATTTGGGATCAATAAATCTATCTAATTTAATTGAATCTAATCTATTATAGGCTGCTACAGGAGAGCATATGTCACGGTCTCTAGTACCACCCAGTGGTCACTGCCTAGATGACACAAAACACAAAGCATTTTGGCATGTTATCATGTTAGGCCAAAATTCAGCCATACATCAAACTCTAAACAGCTGTTGATAGGGTCAGGAACAATTCCTGTGGAATCCCCTTAGAACACCAAACACCCACTTTAAATCGACTTGGAAAGTCTGTGCTTTTATAGATTTTTAAAGTTACACCCAGTAAATATGTAAATGGCTGTCAAACACAATCCAAGCATGCTGTCAGGGGTGGAAGAAGTATTCAGATCCTTTACTTAAGTAAAAGTACTAATACCACAATGTAAAAACTCTGTAAAATACTTTGTTACAAGTAAAAGTCCTGCATTGAAAATGTTACTTAAAGTGACTATATGTAACTTTCAGTTTCTGAAGCTCTGTCATTTCTCATACAATGGTCTTAAATGACCTGTAACAGCAAACGAGACTTACAGTGAGAAGAACGCTATTTTTATAAAGTTTTTATCAATGCCTCTGCCTGGGTCTAATTTTTCCCGCTTAGTCACAGAATAATTTGAAATTTGTTTTGTGTAAATTATTAATAATTGAGCAATGGGAAAATAATTGCTAATTGAAAAATTAATCGTTAGATTAATCGAAAAATAATCGCTATATTACTCGTTTAAAAAATAATAGTTTGTTCCACCAAAACAAGTTCCTTTGTGAGGCTATTTTGCCGCGGCACCGTCCGGCACTTAGCACTGCCCATGACGATTGTGATTGGTTTAAAGAAATGCCAATAAACCAGAGCACGTTTTTCTCCCATCCCAGAATGCTGTGTGGACTAGCCAGACCCTCCTGGCTTTGAGTTTCTTTAAATTAGCAGTGGGGTGGCCCAAGTTGTGCACTGACTTACTCAGGGGCGGCATTAAGTACTGTATGTGTGCCTGCAAATAATTAATTTACCATTTCTGTCTCCACTACTCATATCTACTTTGATTTACTAACATTACTATATCCTAAAGTTTCTTACATTTCTGTTTTCAATTTTAATTTCTAAAGATAAATAGACCTTTATCAACAGAGTGGCACCATGCAAATGGAATATAAAGTGTTCATACTTTATTCCTTGAAAAAGAAAATGTACCTCCATACATAGGCTACATACAAAAGGAAACAACAAATGTGTATCAAAAAGTGTTCTCACATCTTTCAGGAGCTTAAGAGTGCATTGCAGCTATAGACAGAAGTCCGGTTTACTCGTAAAAACGGTTAGTTCAAACTAAATCACGTCTCTGACCGGGCAGATAGCCAATCATAGTTTAGGATAATGGGTTGGCATCTGGGATGACCAGTCAGATTTCAAAGGGTTATATTCAAGAGGCATGTGTCTTGAAATATGAACTTACATAAACTATACATGTACATATTTAAACTATTTATCTAAAAAACTTGGGGCTCAAGCCCCCCTAAATTTCATCTCAGCCCCCCTAAAAAATATAATAATAAAAAACTTAATTAAAGTCAATTTTGGTGCTTAAAGTTAGAGTTGCAAACGTGTCCGTTAGTGACAAAGTACAAACAATTACAGGGTGAAAGGGCTTGAAATGTTTAATATCCTGTGTCGCTGTCACCGATGCTATGTACCTGTAACCCAGTCCAGGAAAGGGTTAACACAAACTTAGTTTTAGCCAATCGGAGGTGGTTGAGGTCAGAGGTTATCGGCAGATAAAATTACTGATTTAGCAGGGGGGTTAACACTTTTGCATGCACTATATCCGTGTCACATTCTCATTGGGGGCTGAGCCCCCCCTAAAGATCGGTTCCTATCTATTCTATATATTCTATTCTATATTCTTGCACGGCAAGGTATCCAGACTAGTGCAACAGTAATTTTCGTTTTTTACGTCCTGCTGCTCCCATCGTCAGCCAGGTAATATGTTTTTTACTAAAGCAGTATATTAAATCAGATGTATTACCTACCACCATTTAGTTTTGTGTTATTTAAGATATTTATAAAATATCTGGTCATGCCAGACGTAATTATTCCACTCATTTTTTAAACAATGCAATTACCCTTTTCAGCCACCAGGGGTGCAGTGCTCCCCCTGCCCCACAGCAAACTCATGGGTCAGACCCATCTGGTAGAGAAGGAGGGCCGAGACTAAGAGCTACATGGAAATATATGCACCAAACAAGCCACTTTGAAATGTTGCTGTTAAAGTTGGGTGACCCTCCCCTCAACAAAGAATAAAAAGACATGACCCTCCCCTATTTTCCTTTGGTGGTCCATTCCATGAATACCGAATGGTCCCTAGTGTCAATGTATTGGCCGTGCAGTGGCTGCTTGTGCTTTTTCTTCAATCATGTGTTGAACATAATCGAACATTGAATGCTGCCACGTCAGAGCGGCCAAAGAATCAAAAAGCTTCACCATACTTTTTGACAATTCAATTTCAATTCAATTCAATTTTATTCATAGTATCAAATCATAACAAGAGTTATCTCGAGACACTTTACAGATAGAATAGGTCTAGACCACACTATAATTTACAAAGCCCCAACAATTCCAACAATTCCAGTAATTCCCTCAAGAGCAAGCAGTGCGACTGGCGAGGAAAAACTCAATGAACTTGGATTTTAGTGTTCTATGGCACTATAGACTGTTCATTATGAGATTTTAGCTTTAAATATACATCAAGGGGTTTACAGTGTAGCTATGTAACGTTTCCTAATTAACGTTAGCACCTGTGGTCCCTGGACAAGAAATCATTAAACAATACAAAACATTTTAAATGGTCAAAAGCAAAACTGAATTAGAAACTCATGCCTAAATAAAGACAGGACCTTAAGGAATCGTACCTCATACAACTCCATGTGACTAATAAATAATGACTGATGAATTGATTGATTGCTTGCTGCTGAAAAGCTGCTACACAGAATCTCATTATGAACATCCTGTTCTGATCGATTACAGGCAGGTGGTGAAGGAAATGGGTCTGGGGGTGGGCAGCAGCATGTTCAAAACCCATATCAACATCCGCTGCCATTTGTCAACACGATGCCATGAGCCTCGGCAGTCCTGTGGATGCGTCTTCAGTTCTCGCTGTGAGCCGCACAGCAGCAGCAAGCTCCACATCTCCCATTTTCATGTTTGACTCTGATATTCCCCAGCTGCTTTTTATATAGGCCACTCATTGATGCAAGGCTCATCAGGATATGCATAGGCATATAATCTGCTGCTGCAACAATAGCTAAATAAAAAAGGTGCAAATTTACATTGTCTATGACTTCTGAACAGGCGACCGCCGTAATGAAAAGAAACGCGAGGCGATCTCTGGGATTTCTACGTAATTAGTGTACATAACTAACGTAGCCGTAACTACCAAGGGGGTAAGCTTCTCCTTGGTACGCGTAGCTCCTATTGTGCCATTTTGATGCTAACAAGCCATCACCTTCCGTTAGCATTCCATTGACTCCCATTCATTTTGGCGCCACTTTGACAGCGAATAACTTGACATCTGAAGCGTTTAAAGACTTTATTTGTCCATTCTTTATTTCTAAAGAAACACAACAATGTATAAAGTAGCAGACGTTTCTGTAAAAATAGACTTACATTAGCTGTTTAAGTTTAATTACTAATGTTAACTACTTTAGTTAGCAATAATTAGCCTGTGCCTATGTTATCTCCTTACATATCTACCTACGCTGTCCGTCTCTGCAAGATTGGGAATGATTTAGATTTCTCTTGGCACAGCTAGCAGAAGACTTCCAACTTTCAGACAGGTTACCCACGTCACATTTACGTTGTCTCTCTCAGTTGCGCAGTAACGCTCACCAGAAAAGTGCTTCTAATATCCTTAACTGGTCTCCGTCCAGAGCAACGGGATCTGTTGGTCCATTTTATATATGTCAATGGTAACTACACACACTGTAACCTACACAGTCTCCGTAGCGTGAGGAATTCACAGTAATGAGTAACGATGCAGCACATAAAAAAATTTATTAAACTTATCGAAAATATGTACTCAAGTAAAAGTGGAAGTAGGAGAAAAAAATAATACTCCAGTAGAGTACAGATACAGCCTTTTAGTACTTAAGTACAGTAGTGAAGGAGTTCTACTTTGTTACTATACATCTCTGGATGAAGCACATTCTTCTGTGGCCAGGGGAGGTGATATAAATGTGTGCCAAGGATTTCAGTGCCAAACACACACTTCTGACAGAACGGCAAATAGTGCCTTTATTTAGAATTTCGGCATCTCCCACGGCATATACAGACATGCCACTTGCAAAAAAGTGCAGTTCCACACAGACCATCTGTGGGATGGTGAGAGCACGGCTTCGCGCTGTGCGGTGCTGAATTTTGGAACCCAGCAGTCTGCGAGAATAATGGATTCCAATTTAACAAAATCTATACCTCTCATGCAGGTACTCGTCAGGAAAAGCTATAGGGTCTGATTTGTCCCGAAACACCCTCTCACGTCTGAAAGCATGTCTCAATATCCAACCCGTTCGTAAAATATGGACGTCTGGGCAGTGGCTGTCAGCATCTGAAGCGACGCAAAAAGTACCCTTCAGCGTGTTTGTAGAAAGCACCAGGGAGAACAGGAGGTCTTTTTTTTTTAAGTATTTGACAGCATCCTATGACTGGGGCGAGTAGTCTCGCTTTGCCAGACCTTCCTCCACATTGCAGCGGAGGAGGGTCTGGCTAGTCCACACAGCATTCCTGGATGGAAGAAAAACGTGCTCTGGTTTATTGGCATTTCTTTAAACCAATCACAATCGTCTTGGGCAGCACTAAGTGCTAGACAGCCTCGGGAAGGAACTTGTTTTGGTGGAACGTGTACGTTCAAAAGTTGTTTTAGTCGTGCAACAAAAAACTTAGATTGGACAGATAGTCTAGCTAGCTGTCTGGATTTACCCTGCAGAGATCTGAGAGCAGTTAACCATAGTCCTCAGAAATCATGGAAGAGGAAGGTCGAGGGTATAGACTACTGGGCAAGCAAAGCGAGAAGAGGACAGATACAGACCACAGCTGTATACTCGTCTATGTAAAGGGAAAACATCTAGTCTTTGATAATGAAAAGATTTTGACAATGAGGATTGTGTATATGTAATCCTATGACCAATCCAATATACTATACTATATACATTATTTGGTTCTTGAACCAACCTTTTTCTTGTTATCGTGCAACTTTATTTTTACCAGTGGTTTTTTCCTACCAGTGGTCCCAAAACTACTTTGTAACGAAGTAAAGTAAGTGTGAACTGTGTACTTTTTTCTAGAAAATCTTTCTGTCGAGCCATAGCAGGTATAACAAAACACCCCTTCTAGAAATACCCCATTTACAGATGTAAACATTATATATTATTATATAACTATAAATCACATATTGTACACATTTACCGCTGCCCATATTCCAAACGTATTTTCCATACAGTATGTTTACGATTGCTTTCCTGCCTTCCAGGCAGCCTTTGCTTTTTACTCATCTCAGTGCACTATTAAAATTAGTGTGCAGAGACTTTGTTCAGATAGGTAATCTATCACGGTGACCTTTTTATTCCATGCTTATACAAGAGGGAGCGGGGACTGATTTGAAAGCTATTGGTGCATTAAAGAACACTGACATTGGAGCATTAAGAGTCAGCTGCTGGACAAATTCTCTGTAGCTATTGTCCTTCTCATAGACTGTCAGAGCCTATATGCACCAGTGGCTTTGCATGAGTCACAGGCAACATTACTTGTTGTTCATGTATTGGCATTTCTCCACTCATCCATGAGGCTGCATTAATTAAACCCTCTGCCCCCTATAAGGGCCACTTCAACTTTGACCTAGTTGCAGCTGACCTTTCGAAAGTGCAAAATGAGATAAGAGCATGTTGTTACCTAGCAACGGGAAATAGCTTTCTTGACACCCTTGATGACAAATACCTGGGCTGCCCCCCTGCCACCCAACTTAAAAAATCCTGGTATCGCCCCCGGCCACTATGTGTTCTAGTTAAGCATAGAGAGGTATAGTAGATGTTCTCGATCTCTCTCCTATCCATCTACCATTTTCCAGTTTGTAGGGTTGTGCACTGGTGGGAGCTACTGTATTCTCCACAGGAAGGTAAATCAGCTTGAACCAATATGTTTCCGTGTGGTTGGTCGTGTCATGCGTGGGACGGTCGATGTCATTGATTTCTGCTACGTAAGAATTTGCTCACCCGCTGATACTGTCATAAATGCTACACTACAGAGGTTCTCTATCGTATCGAGACTATCTCTCCACCGTTACATGTTCCATTATGTACGGGGATGATCCCCCTGAAGTCAGGTACGTGGTTACTTCTTTAAGACACACCGGCTGGCCCGGCCACACCCTATAAAGCACCTGTGCTGGCGTGGAATCACTGATAGTTTGATCGGAACCATCTCCGAGCGGCCTACAGCTGGAGAGATAGTCTCTTCACTCAGAGAACCAAAGTCACAACGTAACCGAGCGGTTTCTGACAGGACAGGACTGATGTTGATGGCTGCCAGTCTACTTCACAATAATCCCTCAAATCCTCTCATGGATTATATTGCAAGATACAATTTTAAACACATTCATTCACACTAGTCACATATATGAGCTGGATAAGAAAGTCTTGGCTTTCTAAATACAATTCTAGTAGAATTGTACAGTTTGAATTTATTTCCTAGTGGAAAGTATGAATAAGAAGAGAAGAAAGAACTGTGAGAAACATTCATGATAATGCAGAAAAAAAAAGTAAAACTGTCAGTGTTGGAAGCTGAACTGCATTACCTAAATAAGCTAAGAGTCTTAGCTTATTTAGGTAATGCCGTAACAATACATTGCTAGAAAATCTAAAATGCTAAACTGTAATACTGTCAATAGTGGAATCTCAAATGAATTGACTGAAAAGGCTGAAAGAAGAAATACTTTGTATTATTATCAGACATATCCATTGCATAGAACAAAAAAGCATGACCCTAAAGACCTGAGGGGTGAAATACATTGGCTGAAAAGAAGGGGACTTAATGACATTGCATTACAAAAAGCTGCAGGAGGAAATGCATTAATCACAAGCATGTGAGTGGAACTACATTTGTTTTGGATGTATTATCATATATGTGTGATTATGGGCTGGGACAGTCTGCCAGGCCATCTGTATATCACTTTGCCAGACCTCTCCACAGCACCACTGTGTACACAGCTTGCAGTGTGAGTGGTCAAAGCAGTGAGTGTAAAAGAGTTTAATTTACCATAAATTCTTTACATTAATAAACCTCTGTTATTTTATTTTTATTTTATTTTGAAGCAGCCACACACACAAATGTACTGGGAACTTTTTCTTTTTTTGGAGTGGGGGACTGCTCCGAAGATGTGGTCCAAATCCACAAGGAAGGAGAGGAAAGAGCTAGTGATTTCCGAGGTGGTCAGGACAGAGGAGGAGAACTATCAGATCAAAGCCCTTAGCCAACGCCAGCAAGGACGCTGGACGACCTAGGAAGGAGTAATAAGCAGGACTGTAGGTTGGGCCGACGTGTGGAAGATCCCCCAAGACAGGCTGAGTTTCCTCATAACGACCAGCCAGCAACCTCTGTCTGTGGTATGGCTCAGAGGAGAGCTGCCAACTCTGGAATGCCCCAAATCTGAGCCTGCAGCACATCCTGTCAAGCTGCAAAACTGCACTGACCCAGGGTCGGTACAGGTGGCGCCATGACCGAGTCCTGCGGAAGCTGGCGGAGATCCTGGAGGTACGCAGGGCGGAAACAGCCAGGGAGCACCTACCACCGACATCAAGGCAGCCGATCCACTTCGTCAGAGAGGGAGGAGGGGACCTAACATCACGCAGCCACAGAGATCGGCCCTGGGAGGCAATTGTGAGTGGAACCTGAGAGTGGACCTCGATCGGCAGCTCAGGTTTCCAACAGAGATCCCCACAACCAACCTTCGACTGGACATCAGTCTCTGGTCTGCCACAGCCCAGGCAGTAATCTTGGCAGAGCTCACTGTCCTGTGGGAGGGAGGAATGGAGGCAGCCTTTGCGAGGAAAAAAGACCGGTACCTCGACCACACAGCCGAATGCAGAGAGCCTGGGTGGTCAGCTGTCAGCTATACGGTAGAAGTCGGGTGTAGGAGGTTCGTGGGAGCATCTACCCAGCGCTTCCTGAAGAGCATGGGAGTCACCGGCCCCAAACTCAGAAAGGCTCTGAAAGACCTGGCCAAGGAGGATGAGCAGGGAAGCTTCTGGCTTTGGTTAAGAAGGAAGGACCAGGCATAGGGAAAGGAAGGGTCCTAGGGTCAGCTGCAGAGGGCGGCAGTGAGACGTCCCTGCTGTTGCCCCACAACAGTGAGATGTTCCGGGATTAATGGAGCGAAACCGCGCAGCTATACCCTCAATGGCACCGTCCGAGGTGCGGCAAGCAGAAATGCTCAGCAGGCAGTAACTTGCCTGTGCTACCACCTTTCACCACTAAAGTAGGCTTCTGGTCTTCTGTGCAATTATTATTATTATCATTATCATCATTATTATTATTATTATTATTATTATTATTATTATTATTAGTAGTAGTAGTAAATTATAACTTATTATTACAAATACATAAACAAATACACACAGTATACTATATTAGTTATTGTTCAAATTATAATTGTAATTTTGCCTGGGGAAAAGTGCAGTGTCATGGTATAGTAAAACAGCAGCTGGTCCTTCCAGCTCTAATCAAGCCTTGCCCTGGCTTTGATGTTTAATTAAAATTAATAAAAAATTGATAGACGTCTTTATATACTGAGATTTACTAAATTCAATTCAATTTCAATTCAGTTTTATTTATAGTATCAAATCATAACACGAGTTATCTCAAGACACTTTACAGATAGAGTATGTCTAGACCACACTCTATAATTTACAAAGCCCCAACAATTACAGTAATTCCCTCAAGAGCAAGCAGTGCGACAGTGGCGAGGAAAAACTCCCTCTTGGGAAGAAACCTGGGACAGACCCAGGCTCTTGGTAGGCGGTGTCTGACGGTGCCGGTTGGGGATGTGATGAACAGTGGCAGTAATAGTCACATTAATAATGGAACAGTGACTTCAAATGGTAGTCGTAGTAGTTCATGTCATATCAGGGCGCTGCAGGGCGTTACAGGATGTAGCGTGACCCAGCAGAGCATGGATGGATGTAGCAGGAAGCAGCAGGGTTCAGCAGGAAGCAGCATGACATTGCAGGGCACCGTGAGCTCAGCAGGGAGTGCAGCAGGACCACGGCGACAGCTGCAACCAGGATCTTGGTGCCAACGTTCTCCAAGGAAATACTCTGGGGGAAAAAACATAAGGACTCCAGGGAGTAAAGTCCCCAGAAGCTAGGATTAATAACAAGCATTTCTGGGACGGGATGCACATAAATGGTAATAGAAAGATTGGGAGCTGGTTCCATAGGAGAGGAGCCTGATAACTGAAGGCTCTGGCTCCCATTCTACTTTTAGAAACTCTAGGTACCACAAGTAACTCTGCATTCTGGGAGCGCAGTGCTCTAGTGGGACAATAATAGTGCTAAAGGAGGACTCTTAAGCCTCCCTTCAAAGAAGCCTTAAAAAAGCCCAAACAGTACATGGCATCAATATAATGACCTCACCCTGGGCACCACAAGACATTTCCAAACGTATTGATATATAATTTGTGTGGATAAAATTAAGAAAATGTGGGCATATCAGCAATTCGAAAAACTGATACGCTGTGCTTTCGTCCGGGAATGTGGAGGATGTTTAACAATGTCTGTGAAGGGAGAAATGTTTGTGCATCTTGTCATTTGGAAGCTCACAGAGCTGAATGTATAAATGAGCACATTGGCTGAAAGAATACAAGAATATCTACGTTTTGACATATACATACACCATGTATATGTCAAAACGTAGATATTCTTGTGGGGGCGTGACAGCAAGTTGTAGAGAAAGTTTTAAGATGAGTTTTTCAAGGCTACGCACTCTAGTGATGTCATCAGACTAAGTCACGCAATAGAGGTCAACAGTACCGCCCGCAGCCGGTTCCGGAAGTAGAAATACAATACAATTTCTCCATTCACAATTGGAGTATAAGCCATAAAATCGTAACCGTTGATGGTAGACTTAAAACCAGCTGTTTTTAAGTTTAAGCGATTGTATATGCTCATATAGACACAAAAAGTTCATGGGGCACCAATCTTGTTCTGAGATAAATCTCTTTTATTCGCGATGTCTTGGATAAGTACTTCATTACCCACAATCCTGAACAATCCCACAGTGATGCCTCTGATTGGTGGAACTCATGTAACTGTTAAGTTAAACCCAGCGAAAGTCCGTGAGAGTCTTTGCTGCTGTACTGTGTAGGCTACTGTAACGTTACTGTACGATCTTTAATGAAAAGAAGAAGAAAAAACCTGTGTTCCGTTTCTGCATGGTAGACTTATCAGTGCAATCATGATCTCCTTTGCGTTCTCTTAACACATCCATGCTTGGCTGACATGATGGCTTTTTTTCAAGGACGAGAACAAGAGTGTCCAAAGGGGTGAAAACCACTTTAAATCGGGTCACATTATTGAATGTAGTGTGTCCGAGGGTCAGCTTGTGGGTTTTGTAAGGGCCAGCATGAGGGACAAGACCTACAAAGTTGTGGTGAGTTTTGCAGGGAGGTTAGTAATGGTAGTTAACATTATCCGTTCACTTTAGCTAGGCTACTGTAGCCTTCATACTGTATGAGTCATATCAATCATTACACAATTAGTACTACTGAAAGAACTGATATTAACTGTACATTCACTATATAAAAATCACTATGTTTGGAGGAGAAAGTGTGCAAGGATGTCATCCGGTTGTTCAAGAGGCTCTTTCGCAGTTGTGTCTACGACTATATTATCCAGTGGTGCGCGGTGGTTTATGGGATGAGTAGTTCCTTTGCTCGGAAATGAAAATATGTACAAAGTCTTGTACCTTTGACTTTTTTGGGGATTTTCTGTTCGTTTTTTCACTCGAAATGATATGTTGTATGCTTATGAGTCATATTGTAGCTGGTTAGCCTAAGGCATGGTCTAAAACTCCTTTTAAACGGATTTTTACAGGTGTCAATGGGAGAAATTAATTGGAAATTTACTTCCGGAACCTAAGCTCTCTCGGAGGACAGGCGGGACTGTTGAGATCTATACACGGCCATTATAAATGCAGATAAAGCCTGAAAGAAACGCTAAACTTTAACAGTGATAACGCTGAATAAAACTGTAATAGCTGAAGATTTTGTGAACATTTTAAGTTTGAATGACATCTGTAGTAAAGTTTGTAGAAGGAGTAGCATTTTGAAGTGGAAGAGGATTTGAAGGATTTAAAGGTTCTGTAGGTAGGATTGTGAAAATCCAGGACTTAAAGAATTTGAACATCGAAGAATTTGAACATTGACAACTTCTCAGTCCATCCCCCCCTTTCTGCTAAAGCCCAAACAGTCTCCTAAGCGCCTCCTCCCACAAGAGAGAATGAATGCGTGTGCATGAGCGGTGATTGACACGCAGTTAGACACCTGCCCTGGCCATGATTGGTGCATCTGAACAGGGAGCGGTGGATTTTTGCAAATCGCGCAGGCTGTAGGTGGAGCCAGAGGAGCTGGATTTATTTTACATTACCTTCTTTATGTAGTTTTACTGGAACATAGGGTCAGTTTCAGCAAATATAAAACTAACTTTCTGTCATAAGTCTTACCTACTGCATCTTTAAAGCCTGCTCAATGTAAGATTGCTCCATTGACTTTCAATGTAAAAACAAAAATTCTTAATATTTTTAAAAGTATAAATGGTAGAAAAAAGTTGAATACAAGCACACATGAGCTGGACATTTTGATATTTGAATGTTTTTTGTAGCTAAAAGTATGCAGAATTAGTAGGCGACCGAACATCTAATGGAAAAATCGCATAACAACAAAAGCATCTGATACAACTAACATTCTCTACTCAGATTTCCAGCTTTTACCTTCTTGTAGAAGATTCAGGGTATCCAAGAGCAGGCTGAACCGTTATAACCATTCGATCGTGCCTACTTTATGTCCATTAAGATTCTCAATGCTAACAGGTAATGTAGGATGTTGGCCAAGGGGGTTGTGCAATAGGTCACCATTGTCAGAGGGTGTGTACTATATGTGTAAATTTGGTTTGCTGGGCAGTCAAAAGTGCCCCATCACTCTGTCCTCCCAGACCCAGACCCCCCCTAAAATCTCAAAAACTCATTGGCTGTAAAAGAGGTTATTTCCTAAGTAACCCTAACTCGTAATACATATAATCTGCACACATCCTACATTATTCAGAGCCAATAAGGTTAAAGGATTAGCCTGGTGTTATTTTATATTTCTGATACTGTCAACAAATATCTGCAGAGCCAAACCAACAATGTGTTGACGAGTCCATCTCTCGTTACTTTCTGACTTCCCTACCCTGTCTGTGGCTCTCTGCTTCAAACCCAAGTCTTACAGTGTCCATGTTTACAGCAAGGCCGCACTCTGTTCTCTGGAGCAGACGTGGTTGTAATTATTTTTAATCCTGTTATCTCGAGAACACCAGTTAATTTATCAGTAAGTTGTTGGAAAACAGGCAGTTGATTACAGAATCATGCTCTTGAGATAACATGATTAAAAATAATTGCAATCATGGCCAGTGCCCTTGCAGTATGTACCCTGCTTGGGCATTGTTAAGTATAATGAGATAAGAGTATAATGAAAGTATTTAGAGCACATGTGTCAAACTCAAGGCCCGTGGGCAAAATCTGGGCCCTCGTAGATTTTGATCAGGCTTAACGCATATCAGTTTAGGTTCACAATAGATTTTGGCCTACGAGGTTTTTGTCACTTTTTTCTGACATTTTTTTTTGACATTTTCGTCAGTTTTTCCGACGTTTTAGGCACTTTTTCCAATTTTTTTTGCACTGTTTTAGACAATTTTGTCACTTTTTTTCTATGATGGCTAATGACCTGTTTTCTGACTTTTTTTAGAGAGTAAGAAAGCTATATGAGATGAGATGTAATAATACAGTCAACATATTCAACTTTTCTCACTTAAATAAAAGAGACAGAGAGAGACTAACACATTGTTGGTTTGGGTCTGCACATGGGATTTGTTACGGCTTCAGGATTTTGTCAAATCTCCCGAGCACGATAAAACACGCTCATGAGTAGGGTTGGGTATCATTTGGGTTTTTCTGATACCAGTGCTAAAGCGATACTTTTAAAAACGGTGCCGGTGCCGTAACGGTGCCTGAACTGGTACTTTTTAATAAAGTAAAAAAAAAGAAGAAAAAAAAGAAGGGTACTAAACAACAGTCGGCGACTTGTTTATTGCTAAGGCCATGGTCAAAATTAAAGATTTAATAATAATGTAATAACTATCACTTCTAACAATAACTTATTTCACCAGTAAATTGCTGTTGAACGACAAAAACAACCACCACATGGGAAAAGGGTATTTTACAATAACTTTGAATGCACCACGAGGCTACCTGTTTTAAGTGAACGCACCATCTGTGTTGTTCCGACAACAGCAGCTGGTTAGTGATGGGACAACCGACTCTTTTACGGGAGTCGGTTCAACCGGACGGTCGTTGGTTGGCCTACCGAGTTAATAGATTCGGTCACCGGTTCGCGTACCCTCGGTGGCGGGGGGGTGATCGCGTTTAACTTTACATAACTATCAAGATAACATTACGTGTATTTATGTGATATAGGCCTAATACTTTCCCCTTGGTAATGTAGCATATGAATTTCCATGAACACAATTCTAAAATGCACGAGACATAAAGGCTTCTGCTATCGGTTGATAACTCAAACTTGCCGAGAACCTAGACACCCGTTTGAATATAGACTCGTGCAGTAGGCTACCCTCGGTTACGGTCCTTACGGTCTCGTTCAGTAGCCTGGTGCATGGTCTCCTCGTGACAGCCTACCTACCACGTAGCAACATTCACTTCTCTAACATTTAACTTAACATAACTACCAAAATAACATGACTTGTATTTGTATGTGATGTACTGTACTTCCCCATTGATAATGTGGGAATTGCCGTGAACACAATCCTCTAAGATGCACCAGAAACAAGGCTTGGTTAATAACTCAAACTTGCCGAGAACCAAGACACCACTTGATTACATTAGACTGGAGCGGGCCGGCCAGTTGCATGGTTACATTAGGTTCATTGACGTATGGCACTCGATTCTCCCGGCTCAGTGACACGAGTCGGGTTTATTAACCGGCTCTTCGGTCAGTTCGTCAACACTACAGCTGGTGTGCTGCAGAGCAGACTGTGTTGCGTCCTGGTGTTGGACTCCTCTACAGTGAAATACAGTCACACTTTACACTGTTTAACGTTAGCTGTCAGCATTTTAACCGTGTTTAATTCAGCTGCTAGCTAAAGGTAGGCTAATGTTACCTGCTGTCAGGTGTAGTGTAAAGTCAGGCACCGAAATGAGGCACCGAAATTTTCGTTCTTATTTGCTCTCGTTACTACCGTTTACATTGGCACCAGTGTCCTATTGGCACTGTGTTTCCGTATCCTACCCTACGCACGAGCAAATTATATAATTTCACATGCGCAGATATTACTCTTTGTGCACCAATTCAAACATCGACAGTTGTACAGGCAGCTGCGAGCACAAAACAAAACATAGGGCGAGGGAAAGAATGGCACGTGCACAAAGCAGCCACCACACGGCCACGAGTATCTGCTTTGTATGCTCTAATGAAATTTTGGGGGCGGAAACCAAGGATGTACGCGAGGTAACGTGTACGTGAGGTAATGTTATCTCTTACATTAGAGCTAGCCTCAGCTAACATGGCTATTGTTTAGCCTGGCCAGCCAGTCTGATTAATCCATAACAGAAAGTTAGAGCCAACTAACCAAATACTTATATACATTTTGGCATGTTTAACTTATCAGTAGAACGTAGAGCTGTAACAATTCCAAATTTTGCTGTACAATTAATCGTCTCAGAATCATTCCAATTAAAAATATAATTGTCTCTTTCTGTCAAATATAAAAACATTTATTTATTACTTCTTTAATTCCGGGATACATCTTTTGGTTCTATCACTATCATGTGACCCAGATAATGTAGTGACTCAGCCTATGAAGTAAACCACGCCCCTTTATTATCATACTTTTTTTCCTAACTGTATCCCTTGTCGTTTTTGTTGTTATGAACATGTATAGCTTCAAATGCCACCAACTAGCATAGCTTTAGCTCAGTAGTCCGACCAATAATCACTTATATAATTACAATTTGACACATCTAAACCAAATCAACAATTACCATCAACAGGCATACCCCTTAGGACCTTAGCTAATGTTAGCAATTCATTGTAGCTAAACAAAGAAACCGTGATTACGTTAAAAAAAATGGACAGTTGGACAATTATGTAATAATTGTTACAGGCCTAGCAGAACACAATCACACATTAACATTACATCATACACCACGTCATTAAACATATTTCTGGATTGATCAGACTGGCTGGGCAGGCTAACAACAACCATGTTAGCTAAGGCTAACGTTAGCTCTAATGTTAGCTAACTGTATCCCCCTTGTCGTTTTTGTTGTTATGAACATGTATAGCTTCAAATGCCACCAACTAGCATAGCTTTAGCTCAGTAGTCCGACCAATAATCACTTATATAATTACAATTTGACACATCTAAACAAAATCAACAATTACCATCAACAGGCATACCCCTTAGGACCTTAGCTAATGTTAGCAATTCATTGTAGCTAAACAAAGAAACCGTGATTACGTTAAAAAAAATGGACAGTTGGACAATTATGTAATAATTGTTACAGGCCTAGAAGAACACAATCACACATTAACATTACATCATACACCACGTCATTAAACATATTTCTGGATTGATCAGACTGGCTGGGCAGGCTAACAACAACCATGTTAGCTAAGGCTAACGTTAGCTCTAATGTTAGCGGTATGGGTACATACATCGGCAAGGCTTTACTTACATTTCAAAAGCATCGCACATATGCCAACAACACAACGCATTCGCAGGATGCCACACACCGTCTCTGTAGAGGCACAATAGAACCAAACTTTAAACGTGATTGCGACAGCGAAGCTCCAGGACACACACACACACACACACACACACACACACACACACAAGACTGATATCATCTAAAAAAAAAAGCAAATGAGTGTATTTCCAGAAATAATTATTCCTTTATTGCGACTAATTTGACTGAATTCCCAACCAGATGTCATTCAGTACGGATAAAAAGTGGAAATCCAGGTACTGAGCCTGAACATCAGTCACCTGTCTTTGCTTCCGTTGTTCAGCCTCACTGGATCTGACTCTTCTTCTGCTGCGAACATCAGCGTCGTGACATCAGTATCACACGCCGCCTCTCTCCAGAGATTTTCTGTGGAGAATAACTGAGCAAGAAGCCCGGCTGCAGGAATTCAGTAAAGGTCAAAAACACAAGTGAGATCTAAGGATTATTCTGAACAAACATCTGTACATATGTATCATCGTCAGGTGTGTCTTTCTACTATGGGCAAGGGTTGCCATGGTAACAGCAAATGGGCTGTTGTAATCCATGACGTCTTATGTGGGATGTTTTCCAAACCTTTGTAAACTGACACACACACACACACACACACACACACACACACACACACACACACACACACACACACACACACACACACACAACCTGTTACCGTATCAAACAAGTAATGATGCTACCTCATGACTGAGCAGACGCCATCAGACACGGGAGGTTTCATTTAGCATTCAATATGAATCACTCATCAATAACATGGCTGTTATACATGCATGATATTTATTCATGTATTTATGTGAGAGCAAAAGGTCATTGACAGTGGAGGTTGTAAACAAGCACAAGATGGTGTCTAAAAAAGGAATTGTTCCATCTGGTGACAGATGGTGGCTGATGTCAAATCAGTCTCTCAGGGCTTTAAGGCTCAAATATGCAATACTACTTCATAAATAAATACAATGTTCCACATTTCCAGTCTGTTTTCATGCCTGGATCTCTACTGGGATCAGGTTGGCTCTTTCATAACAAAGATGAAGATTTTAGTTTGACAGAATAAGGTCCATTAGTGGCTTTTCCTGGACCTTTCAATTACATCTCATGGATCTTTGTTTAACACCAGAAATTACATTCACACGCAATTTGCAACATTATGTATGTTTTGAAGGAAACATATTGCTGCCTGTATAATGTTTTTTATTTACATTAATATTAATGTTTAAATAAGCGGGATGGATAATATAAGAAAACTGGGTCCAGACTAGTTTAATGATAGCCAGACAGATTATTTTAAGGGGACTCCAGGAGTGGGCTTGTGAGATGGCAAGGGACGCGGTGTTTGAAAAACCGGTTTACCAGATTGGATGTCTATATTAGAAAATGGGGAAAGTAGCTGAGCTTTCTGGAGGGCTCCTGAGAAGCATTTATACATATGTTTAGTTGGTTAATGGTTTATTGACTATTATTTTACTATTTTGTTGAATGGTCTGGAATGTTGTAGTTATCAGTCATCTTTTCTTGTTTTTTGTCTGGGTGGATGGGGATGATGAAGGGGGGATGAGGGGTGTTCATGTTGCGAGTTCTGTGTTTTGTATTTTGTTAAAAAGATAAAAATTGTTAATCACCAAAAAATATTAATGTTAAAGCATAACTCTCGCCAAAATGCAACCTAGGGTCTTTTTGTGAATATAACCAAGTCAAAGTTTTGTTTAAAAGCATAATTAGGACAGAAGCGCCACTTCTAAGATTTACCGTATTCTCGTTTTCGGCCTTTTGAATGGGAGAGCTAGGGGCACTACTATGATAGCATCAAAATCACTATTTTTTAAAACACTAAGAAGGCTCGACACAGCATGAAACTTTGCTCGAAGTATCACCAGGGGCTCTACACCTTAACGAAAGCATTGACAACATTGTTTGTGTACACAGAGTTTACTAAAAGAAAGGTTCTGAACAACTCACTTTAGCAGTTGTTGTTTACGCTATCCGCCATCTTGTCAGTCAAAAAGAGTCGATCTCCGAATGCAACAGGGAGGAGAGTAAAGATGGAAAGCTCCTAAAGCTTAGTTCCATATAAATGCACGGATAATTTGTTGTTGTGTTGTTAGTGAAAAACTATATTGACCTTGTAGTTGAAAAAGGAGCCTCATATAAGAATGACATTTCCTCCTATTGAGTCCGTTCATTCGCATTCACACTTTTTGACTCAATGGGAGTGAGAATGTGTTGAAAATACATTTAACAGAAAAATGCTGCATATTCACAATTTTTCCAGACCATCCAAATTTAGAACCTGACACGGCAGAGGTCATTGCAGAGAGATGACATTTAATGAGGACTTGATTTTCCTTCTCGCCTTTGTAAAACTTTTAAATGTACGAACCACAGCATTCAGGAATATGGAAGTGTATTTGTTCCACACCGGAGAGTCAGTCAGTGGCGTGGTGGGACTTTTCCACTAGGTGGGGTTACTGAAGGCAGTTTTTTGTATTTTTAAACATTAATATTTTTAAACTTTCTCACAGAAGTGTGACAGAAACCAGTGAGAGAATGACTTGGATGTTATTATCATACTGTCGGTGATGTGTCAGTGTTTTTGTTCAGGTGCTGTGGACAGATCTAAAACCCTCGCTCGCAGAGTCGGCAGCACGGGCTATAACCTTGCTTTTAGGTTCATAAAATGTACCTGAGTTCATGAATTATGTAGGATATTATTAATACACATACATGTAATCTTACGTGGCAATGTCTGCTGTATGTCAAGGGTGTCAAATTCAACTTCATTAAGGGCCACAGTGAAAAATGAGAATCACATCAAGGGCCAGACATGTATAGTTTGCTGACATGCTTTTATTTCATTGAAAAAGTCAAATATCTTTGACTGTATTCTTGCATGTCTCATATAGCCTTCTCACTTACAGTTTGGTCGACATAAAACCCTAAAAAAAGTCAGCGAAAAAGTTCCTTATCCATGATTGAATTGAGCAAATCAAGCTAAACAATGATTCAAATTTGAGTTTTGCGTCATTGCAGTTTGAAAAACAGTTTGGGATTTATTGTAAACCTAAATTGATATGCATGCCGGATCAAAATTTGTGAGCGGCTGAATTTGGCCCCTGGGCCTTGAGTTTGACACATGTGATCTATGTGCATGGCGCCACTCATTCATCAGTGTGGGTGCTCACATCGTTGTCATTATAGTTATCGTTTTTTGAGTGAACAGCCCTAACATTAGACCTATATTGGTCAGCCAATGGAGAGGATGTCTGAATTTAAGTAGGCCTACCTAGGTCTATGGCTAGATAGCAAATATACATGGATATTACATATCAAACACTTGCAACGGAATGCCAAAAAAGTCATAAATCTTTTACAAACTGTGGCTGGATGGGATTAGAGGCTGGACAAACAGGCATTATTGACATGTACAGGGCAATATGAGGTCAACAATAGATTATGGTTGTATGGTACTGTATATGCAGCTGCAGCGAAGACATCACTGCAAAAAGTGGATCAACTAAAGTGTGAAGCATCACTTTATGTATAGGAGCTATTAAATCAACTCCCATGAATGCAGTAGGTTAATAATATGCACGTGTGAGTTTCTCTTTTGTTAACTCCAGCAATGTCTCTCCTCGCTTCTGTATTTGCAGCGTTTTTATGTTGCATGTGTTTTTTGGGGTTTGTGTGTCTTTTACTTTGCATCTGTTCTGTATATGCAGCAAGTTTGTATATGTTTTGGGCCATTCTAGTGCGTTTGCTTTGTTCGGCCACGGTAGTTTTACTATCCAATTGCTTTGCTGGGGTCATCAGGTGGGCACCCTCCTTCCTTTGTGTTTTGTTGCTAGGCCCACAACAGTAAAGGTCAATGGTGAGAGGTGCCCCTCTGCTTTTACCCCTCCTGCTGGCCGCAGGTCATCTTACCGCCCAGTTTTTATCCTCTCTTTTCAGCTAGAGACAGTTGCTGCTTCGCTTGGCTGCCTCTGTCAGTGACTTCATGGCCTGTCAGTGGGCCTGTCCTTGGACTCCCATCCCTTTCAGCAGCCTGTTGGTTGACATGGCTACAAAACCTCTGCAGCTGATCTCCACTGGGAGCACCCCTGTTCTCCAATCCTTTTGTTCTGCCTCAATTGTTAGGTCAGAATACTTCAGGTGAGTTTTTGCCCAAGATCGACCTTCATCTTCTAATCGTGGGCTGTATCCAGTAGGCTTAATTCAAGAGAAGTCACACGATCACACAAAATCCATCTTGTCAGGCTTTGAATAATGCAATTGTTGTGACTACCAAGGCTTTGGACCAATCAAGTGTCCTGTTGAAGAGCTTCTGGGAGCTACAGGCGAGGTTTAGTTGTATGTGACCACACGTATTGTAGATGCTGCTAGCATCAGTTATATAAGAACGGGAAAGTACTCTTCATTGAAGAAGAACAAAGAATGGCACAAAAGGCCTTTCTTGATGAAAAGATGTTTTTGCTTTTTCTCCCAACTGGCCCGACTTCTTGATGAATGTTATAACTGTTCTCCAGAAAACTTGTTCCCATATAATCTTTCTTGCAAAATAATGTTTTTCTTTGCAAAATGTATAATTCTGAAAACATTACAATTTATTTATTGTAAAATTACGACTTTATCTTATAATATAATTACTTGTTGACAATTAAGACTTGATTCTCATAACATAATGACTTAACTCTGAAAATATTACAAGTTATCAGAAAATTCAATCAAAATGTTATAAATTCTGGTTTTAAATTACATCTTAATCTTACAATAGAATGACTTTGTAAAATTACGATTCAGCCTCATTACACTGAGTTTATTCTTGAAATATTCAAACTTTTCCTAATAAAAGCATAACTTTATCTATAGATTACAACTTTATTCTCATAATATTGACTTAACCCTATTCTCGGATTACTACATTGTTTCTTGTACAATTAAAAAATACAATTTAACTTGTTATATTGAGGCATTTTATCATAAGAATTATGCATTTATTTTCATAATATTATGGCTTTTGTAAATTTACAACTTCATTTTCAAAATTTCAGATTTATCTATTTTTGGCCCTTATGACCCCCCCATACCAAAGGCACATTGTTATGTCAGATTGTTTACTTCTTGCACGTATCTGAATGACAGGATTCAATTCTGCTTTCATTTTCTCATCTCTTGTAATTTTTATTTTCAGTAGCTTAGCTTTAATTGACGTGTCTTTGCAAATGTTCTGTGGTTAATTTGCACTCCTTTTTTAATTGTCTCCACTTTATTACAGTAATAAGAAATTCTAGTATCCAAATCTTCTGCCATCTGTCTAAAATCGCCACTTTGCATTCTTATTCATCTTCCATCTGTCTTCTTTTCCTCCTCTACATCACTGCAACAGCCCGTTTTCAGTCCATCATTTTCCTTTTTATCTCGCCTTGAGATGTATTTTTCAGGGAAATGAGTGGGTTGTGTGTCCCTCAGAGAATGCATCAGGCAGAGGTGGAGATAAGACTTGAAACAGTGGAGAGATAGGAGGTAAAGGCAACAGTGCGTGTGTGTGTGTGAGTGAGTGAGAGAGAAAAAGAGAGAGAAAGAGAGAGCGCATGTCAGTGAGCAACCAAAACAAATGTATAGGAGGTAAAGGTGACAGTGTGTGTGTGTGTGTGTGTGTGTGTGTGTGTGTGTGTGAAAGAGAGAGCGAGAGAGAGAGAGAGAGAGAGAGAGAGAGAGAGAGAGCATGTCAGTGTGCAACCAAAACAAATGTCCTACACCACGGAGGGGGAGAGAGTGTGAGAGAGTGAGTGAGAGAGAGAGAGAGAGAGAGAGAGAGAGAGAGAGAGAGAGAGAGAGAGAGAGAAAGAGAGAGAGAGAGAGGCAAAGGAGAGTGTAGCGGCATTAAGCAGCTCAGAGATCAGTGGATGCTGACAGACGCACAGCTGCTGATGGGAAGAGGGGAAACAGCAAAGACAAGATTGTCACACTCCAGAAGAGAGAGAGAGAGAGAGAGAGAGAGAGAGAGAGAGAGAGAGAGAGAGAGAGAAGGAGAGCAGATATACTGTCCATGTTCATCCTCATCATTCCGGGGATTAGGATTGGAGGACAGCAGCCTTTCAGCAGCCACAGACGGACGATAGGTTACCAACGCACACCTGCACGGATCAAAGTTAATCATCAGATTCAGTGAAGGTCAGTGCAACCAAGACGGTGTTTCTGAACAGGTCCAGTTGGAATGTTGTCTTTTTTCCTCTCAATTTTCTATGATACTATTTAAATAGAATGATTAGTGCCAATGGATGTATTCGGAGATTGTCAATATTACCTGCAAATGCCAGCCCAAACTAATATTCAATTCTTTTGTATGGGCATTTCATCCCTGATTTCATCAGTGACAGGCTCATACCAGTCTACTGTGCCTTGGTAACTGCTGTCAGAATGCGACTATAATTTGCTCAGTGGAAGTCATTAATCAGACCTGCCCAATGTAAGACTGGAGTGTTCTTTGAAGGACAGCAAATAACACTTACTGTCTAGAGTGATTAAGTTATTAATCACGTTTATAGTAGAACATAGATTTCAGGAGTGGAGGGTGAAAACATGTACTTAAAAATGTGTATGTGTATATACTAGTGCAGTATTGCTGCTTACAGTGTTCTCAAGAACCGGCCGCTCAGCCAAACGAGACATTGTACTTTCTTGGGTCTTGTCATATTTGCATATTATGCTAAGAGAATACATGTCATTTCAGTATACTAGATCAGTTGTTCTCAGCCTAGGGGTCGGGACCCCCCAAAAGGGGGTCGCGGGATAATTTCTAAGGGTCGCCAGATGGTTTGGGTTAAAATAAATGAAATAACATATTCTAGACTGGGGAATGGCTTTTACATTACGGTGTGAGTTAGGTACATTCCATGTGTTGTATTCAGAGCTTCATTTGTAAATCAGGAGGTCCTGGAACACATAAAAGGGGTCTAAAGGCGGGTCAGGGGGAGAGACAAAGTCACAAACGCATCAAAAGTCCTGGAGCACATTGGACAAGGCTAGGTGCTAGCTGCTAAAAGTCAACTGTCATTACAACAAAGCATTATTTGTTTACATGTATTGATCAGAGCGTTCAGAAAAATCCCTCAAAATCAGCAGGGGGCGGTGTGTAGAAACAGCAGTTTGTCAGTCTGTCGAACAGACAGATGGACAGACAGACAGATGGACGGATGGAGACTCCTTCCATTTTAGAACAATTTGAATGTATATAAATGTTACAAATGCAGGGCATATCTATATCTTTATACTGTATATATATATATATATATATATATATATATATATATATATATATATATATATATGAATCAATCTTGTAAATACAACCCCAAATCAGAAAAAGTTGGGACAGTATGGAAAACACAAATAAAAAAAGAAAGTAGTGATTTCTAAATGTACTTTGACTTGTATTTCATTGCAGACAATGTGAACACAAAATATTTCATGTTTTGTCTGGTCAACTTAATTTCATTTGTAAATATACATCCTTTCCTGTCATTCAGACTTGCAACACATTCCCAAAAAGGTTGGGACAGGAGCAATTTAGGGCTAGTAATCAGGTAAATTGGTTAAATAATGATGTGATTTGAAGCAGCATCCAAGAAAGGTCTAGTCCTTTAGGAGCAAAGATGGGCCGAGGATCGCCAGTTTGCCAACAAATGCGTGAGAAAATTATTGAAATGTTTAAAAACAATGTTCCTCAAAGAAAGATAGGAAGACATTTGCTTATTTCACATTCAACAGTGCATAACATAATTAAAAGATTCAAGGAATGTGGAGGAATTTCAGTGCGTAAAGGACAAGGGCGCAAGCCTAATCTTAACAACCGTGATCTCCGATCCCTCAGGCGGCACTGCATCAAGAATCGTCATTCATCTATAAGCGATATCACCACATGGGCTCAGGACCACTTTGGCAAACCTTTGTCAAGTACCACAATACGTAGTTACATCCACAAATGCCAGTTAAAACTGTACTGTGCCAAAAGGAAGCCCTATGTTAACCGTGTCCAAAAGCGCCGTCGACTTCTTTGGGCTTGGAGGTGTCTGGGACGGACCATCACACAGTGGAAACGTGTACTGTGGTCAGATGAATCAGTATTTCAGGTGTTTTTTGGGAGAAATGGATGCCGTGTGCTCCGGACCAAAGAAGAAAAGGATCATCCAGACTGTTACCAGCAACAAGTCCAAAAGCCAGGGTCTGTCATGGTATGGGGTTGTGTCAGTGCCCTTGGCAAAGGTAACTGGCACTTCTGTGATGGCACCATTAATGGTGAAAAGTACATAGAAATTTTGGAGCACAATATGCTGCCTTCAAGAAGACATCTTTTCCAGGGACGTCCATGCATATTTCAACAAGATAATGCAAAACCACATTCTGCACACATTACAAAGTCCCGGCTGCGGAGGAAGAGGATACGGTATTTGACTGGCCTGCCTGCAGTCCCGACCTGTCTCCAATAGAGAATGTGTGGCGCATTTTGAAGCGCAAAATGCGACAACGAAGACCCCGTACTGTTGCCCACCTTAAGACTTGTTTGCAGCAAGAATGGGACAAAATTACACCTGAAACACTTCATCACTTGGTGTCTTCAGTCCCTAAACGTCTTTTAAGCGTTGTGAAAAGGAATGGCAATGTTACAAAGTGGTAAATGCTTTACTGGTCCAACTTTTTTTGAAATGTGTTGCAAGAACCAAAATAGAAATTTTGCTTTTTGAAAAATAAAACAATAAAAATCATGAGGAACACATTAAATTATGTTCTGTTTTATTGTCTGCAATGAAATACAAGTCAAAGTACATTTAGAAATCACTACTTTCTTTTTTTATTTGTGTTTTCCATACTGTCCCAACTTTTTCTGATTTGGGGTTGTAACACTTCCATAATAATGGTTGTATATACAAAATGAAATAGAAATTGAATGCAAACCTCTGTATTGTTAATGCACTAACACCTCTTAACACCATGTTTACTTTCCTTGGTAGAGACTTGACACTTTTCCATGAAAGAATATATTTAGAACATATACACTGAGTTGCCAGTTTAGCAGTCTAGTGTCAGTCCTGCAATCAATCCTTTATAAATGTAGAATGCTCAGTTGGTGTTGAAACTGGTTCTTGGTTCTTTTGGAGGATGCTGTTTGTTGTACTGTTAAACCTGATAACATTATACAGAGAGGTGTTTGTTATTTAGCCTACTCTCATTGATATATAGGGTGGACAAGATAGTGGAAACTGGATTTATTGCAGGACTGTTGTATTACTCTTGTAGCTGTATTATTGCACAATGTCGTGTCTTCTACAAGAGTTAGCATACCCTTATGGTGCGTTCTTTTTGTCCACCGAAGTCGATTCATGATTTGTTTTCCGGAGTTACGAACCGGAAGTTGCAAAAAGAATGCCACTGAGGTCGTATTTACGACTCGTCAAGTCGTCTGAACTCAGAGGACCCCGAGTTCACTTTCAAAGATGGCTACGTCGTGCATCACACGTAGTAAACATTGTGGTTTTCTACAATTTTAAGCACTTTTGTCTTTGTTGTAACCAAATGAAGAAGTCGTACACATAGCACTGTATACTGCTACTTATAGGCATGTCTCTACAGTCTTATTAGGAGTTAAATAGTGACTGTATTTCACTGGAAAAGGATTACAACACCGGGATGTACAACAGTCTGCAGCTAAGGACAGAGAGGAGACTCGCTGCACTTTGAGAAAGCATGATGGGACTTTGTGTTGTTTGTGTCCGGCTCCGTAAGCATGTGTTGTGTTCAATGTTATTGTAAAATACCCTTCTGCCATCTAGTGTTTCTTTTTGTCGTTTAACAGGAAACAACAACAACAACAAAAATGTATTAGCAATAAACAAGCCTTTCTTTAACCTCAAATTTTTTTTTTTTATTATTCAGGATAAAATACTATTTCAGTTGCACTTTTGATATAAGGACACATCTGCTGTTTTGCACAGTTTATATAAATGAAGGAATATTTTTCAGTAATTTCATTCTGTCACAAAAAATTGTGAGAAAATCGTATCGTGAACTTAAAATCGTGAATTGTATCGAATTGTGAGTTGAGTGTATCGTTACATCCCTAGTCAGTAGGCTACTGTGCGTCAGCACTAACATGCTGCTTACTGACTGCAGTTGGTTCAGGTCAGAAGGACTCAACAGCATGCATGTCAATTAGCTTATCGATCAGCTGATCACTTGTATTGACTGACTAGAGTGGCCAAGGCCCAGTTTAAACAGCACTGTACATATTCCATAGCCTGTTCCTGCGATTCAGGGCTGTAGCCTGGACTCTACAATTCCTCAGGTAGGAACATCAAATAAAGAAACACTAAAGCCCCATTCACACACGAATAGTATTACTAGGGCACTAGTCTCGCATTGCCAGACCCATCTCCACAGCGCTACGGAGTAAGGTCTAGCTAAACCACAGATACTCTTTGGGTTGTTTGCATTTCTTTGTGCCTTTTTTCCTTAAACCAAGAGCGCCATCTAGTTGGGTCAACAAGTACAACTAATGGTTCATGAAGCTTAATTTGAACATCCCAATACGTTCCAGTTAAATAGTAAATATCGTAAACATTCTTTGTAAATCTTTACAATCATTCCCTGAAAGAACCGAACCAAGCAGGCCTTCTTCAAAACTCGCAATATTCAGCATGTAGCTTCCTAGCTCGAAGGTTGTTTCCCAAAGTGAAGGGAGTTTGAGAACAGCAACACACAGAGGGCAGAAGGATGTCAGGCTTTATCTTGGAAATGTACTTCCGTTGATCCAGACTACTATGGGACTTACGTACTTAGTATTACTGGGGGCGATTTAAAAACTATGCTGTGTTCTGATAAAATGCAATTCATGAATGCTTATGTGATGGTAGTTGTTACTCAATGCATTGCACTACATGTACTGTGTATGTGTGCTATGGAGGACATCTGTTCAAGATCATGTATGTTTGTGATATGGAGGCCCCAATGTTTTTGACCCATGAGGCATAGCCCTGCTTCTCATGGTCTGGGAAAAACAAAGTTGTTATGATGTGATTTCCTGAACATCTGGAAATCATTTAAATGTTGGACTCTGTGTGCCCAAGCAATATATATATCTATATGTATCTTTACTGGGAGAGAAAGAGAAACGATGGCATGTTATCTCCTGGTGCACTGATGAGACTGTACCTAATAGAAGATCTGGAGTTGTAGTGGCAAAATCATAATAAACTCATATTAAAGCTATAGTGCATAGTTTCTGTCACCCCCATGAGGAATTCTAAGTAATGAAAACAAAGCTGTTGTTGCATCCACATGATACAAGCCTTCCCCACCTCTCCCTCCACACAGTTGCTAGTAGCCAAGGAGGACACAGAGAATTAAACAAACATGATGGACTCTTCAGAAGAGGTCTTTATCTTCACTCGAGTTTCTGACGCCACAATCTTCTGAACATAGCCATACTGAGAAATCCAGAAAGAGTTGTGTGGAGCTCATAGTCTTAATTAGCTTTGTAGCAACTCATTTGGCAATGGCTTGAATGTAACGGATGTTCATTAATATAAAAAAAGTTACGCACTAAAGCTTGAAATCCACTTCTGAATGTCAGCAGTAGGCAGATTTAGTCTTGACTCGTTCATTTATTTCCACAAGTTTGAACTCACGGTACCAGAGTACAGACATCACCTCGTTGCGTTTTGTGAATTTATGAGCAATCTTTCCTGTCCTGCCAAGTCACGGATGATTTAAAAAAACATGATGGACTCTTCAGAAGAGGTAATTATCTTCACTTGAGTTTCTGCACGCGAAAGTCGCTGGATGACACACTCTTCTGAACATAACCATAGTGAGAAATACAGAGTGTTGTGTATCAAAAAGTTACGCACTAAAGCTTTAAACATGAGCAAATACAAACAAACTTAAAATTATTCGTCGTCTCATCATGTCTCCTTTCATCACCTTCTACACCCTTTAAACCGATTACAAGGGTGTCCCCGGTATAGTCTCTATCTTGTAAGGGGTCCTTGGCTGAAAAACAATTTAGAACCTGCACCTTGGCCATGCATTTCATTTTATCATCTTTCAACCCGTTCTCTTACAACCTAACTCATAGAGAGTCTCTCCGCATTGGATACCGACGCAAAACCTTTAGCATTTGTATGGAACGAAGTGGGAAAATCTTGTTGTGCCACCTCCTCGTCTGTCCAGACAAAATTGTCAGCTTTCATGTTTTGGTTTTGCGCTACTAGGGAGAGGAGAGGGAGAGTAGTAGAAGGAAGGTTCTACGCAGGCGCGTGGACTTGGTGGTATTGTGTGGCAGTGCTTCATACTACCACCTAGCCGCCTGGTGTGCATGCTACATTGAATTTCACACACTTTTACGTCACCATATGCACTCAGATTCCCCCCCCCCCAAAACGCTTGTCTAAACGCAGAATAAAAAGTGATAATGCAACGGTACTTCTGCGTTTCCTCTTCAGATTGTTTCCGTATAAAGATAGCCTAAATCAGATGGAGACTTTTTGCGTCAATAACAAACGCCATCTGAACGAGCATCTGTGTTTGACGCGATGGGAGTGAGAATGTGTTGCATCTTTAAAAATGTCCCTCTTCTGATTGTCTCAGCTTGTTCTTTCTGTGAATAGGTTCTTCACGGTGGGACTAGCCTCCTGAATTTGCACCCAAATTGCTGTCAAACTTTACTTTATAATTGCCAACACAGCCTCCATTATTCTCGAACGGGAAAAGACAACAAAAATACAACCTCAAATTACTGAGATGCCAAATTTCATTATCCCATTACCTGTGTGTTTGGCAAAATATGGCATTTAATTTACGTTGGAAATTGTTTTACTTAAAAAGGGGTGAAGTGTAAATGGTGCGACTGCTTTGGGGGGCCCGGACCCTGAGGGCTCGGACAGGCTTAGCTGTGCCAATGTTTCAGTTGGTTTGTGGCAATTTGATTAAATTCAGATTTCTTTGTTAAAATGCTAATAAATTAGACAATGGAGAATACTAAGCTTACTAAGTGCACTTACTAAAACCAAATTAGACCCTGGATGGATTATGGATCATTATTTCAGACAGGTGTATTGTTTGGTTTATTGTTTGGTTTCGGAGGCTCTGAGGAAAACATAAATAAGCTGCCAAACTGTCTGCCGTGTGCTGTGTGCACTGTAATCGATGGGTACTTGAAGGGAATTGTGTTTTGTTTATTTTGCATTTACCCTGCAGCATTAACCTACTTCTCATCCTCACAGTACAGGTTTTCTTTCTCTCTCTGGGAAATAGTTATTGGGAAGAACTATACAAATACAGCTCATTCAGTTTAACTGAGCACCGTGAGATTACGGTCGTTGAAGTTAGGTTTAGCTGACAAAAAGTGACCGTCCTGTGGCGACGACACCAAAACAACTAGTTAAGAAAAAAAGATTGTGGTTTGTATTATGTGGGATTTCCCATTTTCGGGTGAATATATCCCTGCCTCTGCTGAATTATTTTTTATTCCCGGTGGGGATAAAATGTATCCCCATTCAGAGTGATCAATGCTACTTCACCAACAGACAGTTACCCAAAAATAGGTGACTTTGAGCCGGGTACAGAGCACCGCGACCTGCCGGTAGTTTCGGCGGACATTAGGGTTAAATTTAGTCCACAAAATATGAACGTTTTGCCGTGACGAAAGTTAAGATTAGGCACCAAAACGACCAGTTAAGATTAGAAAAAAAGATCATGGTTTTGATTAAAACACTCCCAAGGAACACTTATTTTCTGGGTGAAAGGCTTGTTGTTAACGCACACCCATACGCCCGACCTCCTCTCTACGCGGCCGGCCGCGTTCTTATACAGCGGCCGTCAATCTAGTGAGAAATACAGCAATAAAAAACATGAAATGCTTACGAATTACAGTGCTTAACTTTTTGCAGCTTTTGGAACGAATGGTTCATGAGAACAAGCTGGGCCGCTACAGAGCTCCGGGACGCCGGCTACCAGCGGCAGTTGCTTAGCCTCCAATACGTGACTGTGAGCCGGCTACTGGCACCACCAGATGGTAGTGGAGTTTAGCGAGAAAAAGTGAGCGTCATGTGGTGATGACAGTTAACGACTTGTTAAGTTTATTAATAATAATAATAATAATAATAATAATAATAATAATAACAACTTTTATTTATATAGTGCCTTTCATGAAACTCTGGGTTGAAAGAGATTATTTTTTGAGATTCATAAATAAGTGTTTGGCATGCCTGGCCGAGTGGCTCTATATCCATGGTATTGAAAGGGGGATTTAATTCTTGCATGTTTTGTTTTGCATGATCAACCCCCACATCAGCAGTTGTTAGGGGGAGAGAGTGTACGGAAGTTAATCTGTGACAAAACTATTGAGAAAGCACAACACACATCTGGATTTCAATCAAAACGTCCAGATTTGAGAGTTCTGTGTGTGCAGAACAGGTTTTGCATCACTGTAATTGATATTTTAAAACCATAATTGGTCAGATTTGAGTGAGCAGTAGGATTTCCTTTGTTTAATTATTTCAGACTTGCGTGATTGGATAACGTTGTCATGAAAACACTGATGGAATATATATTTTTTGTAATTATATTTAGGCTACATTATTTTTGTCTATCTTCTACAGAACTTGATTTAGCTGCTTGATTTTTTTTAGGACTAACAAGCTGCAATTTGCATTTCAGTCTGTTATGTCAGCTAACGTTGCCAGTTGTTGGATGGATGTTCATAATGTTCCAAAACATAATCAAACCAAACTGTGTGGGGTAATTTTTGCTTCCTCTCAAAAATCAACAAACTGCTCAAGCTCTCCAAACTTGGATTGCAGCCTAATTATGGCTTCAATCTGCTGGGCAAAACACAGTAGATTTCAGTAGTGAAATGTAACTAAGTACATGTATTCAAGTACTGAACTTAAGTACAAATTTGAGGTACTTGTACTTAACTTGAGTCTTTTCTTTTCATGTCATTTTCTACTTCTACTCCACTACATTTCAGAGAGAAGTATTGTACTTTTTACTCCACTACATTCATCTGACAGTTTAGTTACTTTACACATTACGACTTTTGCACAGAAAAAGCATGTAGTTTATAAAATCTGATTTTTTTTTAATTATAAATTAGACTAACCAACAATATAATGGCCTACAAGTCCAGCAGAAATGATTAGACAATTAAACACACAACTGTTTGGATTGTTTCCTGTTTCTAAAATGTGAGGATTTTTCTGCTTTGAGTATTTCTTTTAATCCTTTCAGTAAATTTTCCTGATGATACTGACATACTTTGACTTAAGTAACATTTACTTGTAATTGAGTATTATTACAGTGTGTTATTAGTACTTTTACGTAAGCAAAAGATCTAAATACTTCTTCCAACACTGGTAGTTTTGTCAATTAAATCAATTAAATTTAATCAATTAAACTTGACAATGGTGTCCCTCACTCAGGCTTCACACTCACATTTACTCTGCTCAGATATTTGGAACATTTGTGTCACAAGCCTACAACTTTGTGTCACCAGCCGTAAGGGAGTTACGAGGGGCCGCAGCGCACACTATTATGAGGGGCCCTTTTATGTTTGAAAGGCATGACTGCTCGCTTGGTTTACAGATTGTCGGTCTAGACATATTACATGTTTAGGGTTAATTAATGCTATATTTAAACTGGCAAAGCCCTGCAAAAGCTAGATGATGCAACAAACTAAAACAAAATTGCCTTCCAATGGAATATAAAAGCATGGAATTATTATTTTAGTGCATGATAAATGTATTTCTTACTAGAAATTGCATCACTCAATATAATTAATTCTTAACCTCTTAAGATATATTGTATCCAGTTTGAAGTCATAATTACAGACTGACGGAGTTATTTTGAGGCTTCTCTGCGTTTTTTGTGAAAAGTGTGGCAATGCTTAATTATACGGTTCTGTCATTTTAAGTGTATGGGGATAAAATCCAGATGAGATTTAAAAGTACATTTTCATTTACAATAATTTACACTGTGTTTCTCCGAATCAGTTCATGAGTTTGTAATCTTGGTTCAGTTTCGTTTCACACATCACACAAACTAAAATATATTTCTACAAACCACGCAAGAACGTTCAATCCGCTTATTGGTCAGATGTGTCAAGAAAGTAACTACAGGAAGAAGGTCCTGTGTTCTGGAATAGTGCATATTTCATATTCCTCTCAATGAGAGGCAAGTGGGCAAGTAGTGGGGTGCGAGAAGTGGGTGCAATCCCTTGTCGCTAGGGATGCACGATGATATCGGCACGACATCGGTATCGGCCGATAAAAGCTTATAATGGTCATCATCGGCATCTGCAGATATGAATATTTCTGCCGATGAGCCATGCCGATAGGGTATCTTGTTTACTATGCGCACATGACGACCATGAACGTAGCATGAGCGCCAGCAACTTAAACTTCCAACACGTCAGCTGGGTGGAGGTATTTCGAATGTAAAACAGATAACAAACTTGCTATTTGCAGTACTTGTAAAGCACAAGTGATGCGAGGAGGCGTGTTCCACACTACAAATATGATTACGCATCTCAAGAGCCGTCATCCTGAGCAGTACCGAGACTTTGAAAAGTAAGAAGAAAAAACGCTGGCAAAAACCCATCAGCAGCCCCTACTTCAGTCCTTTGACAAAGATAGAAAATACAGCAGTGACCACCCAAAGGTAAAAGTTGAATTTTGAATGTATTGCTCTTGATAACCTACCAGCCGTTGAGCGTGGTGGAGCCGCGGTATGCTATGCCTAGCCCAGCATCATGTGAACAAACCCAAACTAAAATACTTTTAATACATTCCTGAAACAAACGTAAAAGGTTGTATATATGTTGCATGCTACATTTAAACTGGTTAGAAACGAAAGTCCACTCCATTTTTCCTTTTTAGTTTTCGCGGGTGCTTCTGCTTCTTCTTCTCCTCCGGGAAAACACGGCCACGTTGCATTGTGGTTTATGGTAGTAAAATGTAGTGTACATCGTATGGACAATCAAATTAGCAGGGCATTGTGGGTATTCATTAGTGGACTATATAGGGAATGAAATTTACTGCAGAGAATTCGTACACCACTACAAAAACACACTTTATAGTGCACTATTTCTGTGATAGGGAATGATTTCAAACACAGCTTGGATGTATCGCGTAGTGTCAGGTTTGAGCTTAAATGAGGCTATAGATTTACTGCTATGCTAATTTAGCTATCAACAATAACAGTCTGTGGTTAAGAAAGATATAGTCTTTACCTACGATGTTTCATTTCCGGGATTGTTTAGGTGCCGCCGGAAATTCCGCCAGATGTCCCTCATTTTCGGCCGGATGTCTGTTATCTTCAGCTTTCTTTGTGTTGGCATTCTAAACTACAGTGGTATTAATGGTGACTAACTGCTCCTCAGATCTCTGCAGGGTAAATCCAGACAGCTAGCTAGACTATCTGTCCAATCAGAGTTTTCTGTTGCACGACTAAAACAACTTTTTAATGTACACACGTTCCACCAAAACAAGTTCCTTCACGAGAAAAACGTCTCCGTGAACACGTATCAATAGATTAAGAATAACGTGGACATTTACATGAACTGCCGTGAGACCGGGTTGTATTTTAACATGGTAGTAGTTCATTTTATTTATTCCTAAGCCAAAAAAACAGACAACATATGTGTCACTTCATTCTCCATACTTGACTCCTAATCCTGATTTTCTACTGTGAAGAGTTTCTAGTTTTTTCTAGTCTGCGGTCTTTGGATGATGGTTTTTTTCTATTTGGTAACATTTTCAAAAATGTGCCCACAAATGGAGCTAACAGGTTTACAGGACAATTTTAGGACCATCGATTATGAACACAAAACTCCTCATGAACCGGTGGCATTCATTGGGCAGAAACGAACGATTGCATAGTTAACCCCGTGACGCCTGAATTTATTCACAATTATATAAAAAAATGTTATGTGTGTTTCTGGCTCCAAGCTGATGCTAAATTAAATTGAGATTGTTAATTTGTCTATAGCATATAGAATAGATATAAATTTAGGTATGATGCAAATTAGCGACAACAGGCATTCATGGTAAAATTCTTTACAAAATGGTAAAATTAATAAATCACATTTTCCCATCTCACATTTGTAGATTTTATTCATGTCACAAAGTAATTGACAAAGAAATGAATCTTGACAACAGCAAGAAAGAAAACACTCTCCTACTCCCTAACATTGACAGTAGTCTTTTTAGGGGTTAGGGTTAGGGGTTAGGGTTAGGGTTAATTTCGCTTCCCTGAACTGGATGTAGTTCCCACTCCAACTGGTCCTACGGGCAACCAGTGCGTGCAAAAGGTTCCTAGGTATGTATCGAATGTAAACAAACCGGCATTGAGGGAATACACACGCTATCTCGGTTTGATGCAAATTAGCGACAGTCAATGTTAAGGGGTTAAAGGGTAACTTGGTTTCGAAGTGTCTATTTGCACCCCCGGTACGAATAGCCTCGGCCACACAGCTGAGCTATTCACACCCTGTGACGTAACAACAAAAAAACGTTGCTCACGTGCACCAAAATCATGGCGGACGTTCTTCCATGACCGCAGAAACTGGCATATTAGGAAAGTTTTGTCTCTAAAGTTTATAACGATTGAATTATTAGCGGAAAATGGATACTATAGTTGCGCTGTCTTCAGTGAAAGCATACAACCGTTAGTTTGTTAGTTAGTACCGTAGATTAGAACCTATTTTTTGTATACAGTATGGTTACCTAACAACCGCGGCTTGAAGACACCAAATGGTAAACCGTTACACAATATTCTGTAAGAACTGCTAGGTGAGAACACTGAGCTTTGGTCTGGGAGTCTGGAGTTTGATTCGCCAGTGAGGTGCTTTTGTTTTTTTCATTTTGGATTAGATAATTTGCATGCAATTGCGCAAGTCAGGGCCCGCAAATTAGTTTTTTTATTTTTTAGTCAATGTTTTGGTTCGAACTAACTTTTAGAAAACCAAAAACTAACGTTCCCCAACGTTCCCTAAACATTCTGTGTTAGTGGGGAACGCAAATTTTTTTTTGCAGGGTGGTAAGGGAAGACTCATGAATATGCCTGCTCTGGTTGGGTTGGTTAGGTTGAGGCAAGAGAATTGGGATTGGTTATGGTCAGGGTAAGAATGTCAGGGCGATAATATTCCAAAAAGGTGTAATACATGAGTGGTATGGATAACTGTGTGTAAATATATGCCAAGGTACTGTAAATGCACAGGGGTGCAAATAGCATACATTGATATTTGTACCAGACGGGGTATTAATAGAACACATTGCTGTGTGCACCGGCGGGGTACGAATAGCATTCATTTCTAATTGCACCAGGGTACGAATAGCATTCATTTCTAATTGCACCAGGGTACGAATAGCATACACTGATAATTGTACCAGGGGTGCAAATAGCCTCACCCTTTTTTTTTCCAACCTGGACCCTATTTTCCCGTGTTTTTGGGTCTAAGTGACTGATGGGAACAACAATCTTGATCTTAATACAAATTGATGCAGTATTAAGTAAGACCGCTGTCAAAAGCTGCAATGTAGCGTTACTGTTTAACGTTAATTGTGCACATTCAATTTACGGCCACTAAAAGTTCTGTATTTGCCGCTGATGGGCTAAGATTATTATTCTAAGTGTCTGACAACATTATGTAAAGGATCCCTACAGAAATAGACCTTTTTGTTAAAGTTGTTTAACAGGAAACAGCCCCAAAATGGCTATCGCCAAACCCACGCGACCCCATTTAAATAAACATGAATTTTATCATCAGAAAACTGACTTAATTTAAAGTTGTCAGAAACAAAATAAATATCAAAAGCCCATCTTGGTTCATCTTTCCACTGCTTCAACAATCACAACTCTGGTTTGGTTGAAATAAACCCTTAATTCACCCATTTAACATGTAATAAATATGCTGGCTCTATACAGGCTAAAAGTATTGATTATTTAAATGGAGTCTGGTGAGTTTGGTTTTAAACAAAAAAATCGTACTCTTTAACAAAAAGGTCGACCTCTGTAGGGATCCTTTCCATAATGTTGTCACACACTTTGTCAGGTTTGCTGTAGTAAAACCCAAAAGCAGATCGGGCCATGAGAGTGAGTCAAGCGTTTTATTTACAGACCAGAAATGTGCAAACAGACTGAGTAGGCAGGTGAGTAGGCAGGTGAGGGAGGAGGAGGAAGAGTCCAGGTGGGTTCCGGTACAGAGAGCAGATGGCTGGCAGACTTGAGTGTGGGTCTTGATCCGAATGACAGCGATCCAGAAGGTTTGGGTAGGCAACAGGGTCTCCAGGACCGAGATCAGAGAATGCTTTACTATGACAGAGAGATAAAAAGTCAGTTGCAGGCAAATAAATCACTTGCAAGAAATTGAGATCTAAGATGGCAGAAACAGGCTGGCATCTAACTCTATACTGGTAATGGTTTAACAGATGCAGTACTTCATAACGATCCGGCATGGACTGGATGTCTGGCTGTTCCTTACATACTTCTTTCGACGAGCGGATGAGGTTCAGGTGGTGATTGGATTAGCGCCAGGTGTGTGTTAAACCTAGGCCAGGCACGCCCCCAAACCGACTGCCAGGGGAGATATAAAGGGAGACATACTCCCAGAATAGACAGAACACACCAAGCATATTACTAGATAAAGACAAACAAAACCGACACAATCAGTCAGTGTTAGGGCCGGGGATTTGTGACACATTTAGAATAATAATCTGAGCCTGTCAGTGGCAAAAACAGCATTTTTAGTGGATGGTAATTGACAATGCGCATTTGCCCTATAAGATTACGTTGCAGCTCAGTTCACCGCTGTCGATTACAGCTGTCTCACTCAATACTAGACAAATTTCAAAGCTTTTTGTTCACATTAGTCACTCAGACTAGCCTGGGAAAACCCTGACGAACATCCGGCAAATTTTAGATTTGCTCTACAAATCGGTCTGGCTTGGTTTTAGGTCTATCCAATTGCGCCCAGAGGCATTTGAGCGGCGTCTTTGGAAATGGGCTGTGAATGAACCTTCCCCAGACCCACTCTCAGTTACAACTGAGAAGGGTCTGGTGTCAGCAGGCTACACTCAGACAGCAATGCATGGGAAAATAGGATCCAGGTTGAAAAAAACCAATCAATTAGCCATTAACAAAGTTTGGTGAAATCGACTTGAAGAACTCGTACGAACAAACCTCAGATAAAAGTAAGAGAAATTTATACAGTGGGGAGAACAAGTATTTGATACACTGCCGATTTTGCAGGTTTTCGTACTTACAAAGCATGTAGAGGTCTGTCATTTTTATCATAGGTACCCTTCAATGGTGAGAGATGGAATCTAAAACAAAAATCCAGAAAATCACATTGTATGATTTTTAAATAATTAATTTGCATTTTATTGCATGACATTAGTATTTGATCAATTCAATTTTATTTATAGCATCAAATCATAACAAGAGTTATCTTTACAGATAGAGTAGGTCTAGACCACACTCTATAATTTACAAAGCCCCAACAATTCCAGTAATTCCCTCAAGAGCAAGCAGTGGCGAGGAAAAACTTCCTCTTGGGAAGAAACCTTGGACAGACCCAGGCTCTTGGTAGGCGGTGTCTGACGGTGCCGGTTGGGGATGTGATGAACAGTGGCAGTAATAGTCACATTAATAATGGAACAGTGACTTCAAATGGTAGTCGTAGTAGTTCATGTCATATCAGGGCGCTGCAGAGCGTTACAGGATGTAGCGTGGCCCAGCAGAGCATGGATGGACGTAGCAGGAAGCAGCAGGGTTCAGCAGGAAGCAGCATGACATTGCAGGGCACCGCTGAGCTCAGCAGGGAGTGCAGCAGGACCACGGCGACAGCTGCAACCAGGATCTTGGTGCCAACGTTCTCCAAGGAAATACTCTGGGGGAAAAAACATAAGGACTCCAGGGAGTAAACTCCCCAGAAGCTAGGATTAGTAACAAGCATTTCTGGGACGGGATGCACACAAATGGTAATAGAAAGGGAGAGGAGAGAGCAGCTCAGTGTGTCAAAGGAAGGAAGGAAGTCCCCCGGCAGTCTAGAACTATAACAGCGTAACTAAGAGAGACAGGTCATAAGGAGAGGTAGCCTGTTCGGGCTTTGAATTCTCCCCTGCCAGATCGGGCAGTGCTGGCCTGCTTCCCTCTACTTTTGTTATATATTATTATCTGAACAATTATGAAGAGAAGCAGGTGGGCCAGTTAGGTGGACACTGCAACTCCTCACTCCCTAACTATAAGCTTTATCAAATAGGAGTTTTAAGTTCATTCTTGAATGAGGTGAGAGTTTCTGCCCCCTGAACCCAGATTGGGAGCTGGTTCCATAGGAGCGGAGCCTGATAACTGAAGGCTCTGGCTCCCATTCTACTTTCAGAGACTCTAAGAACCACCAGTAACTCTGCATTCTGGGAGCGCAGTGCTCTAGTGGGACAATAAGGTATTAGGAGCTCTTCTAGATATGATGGTGCTTGACCATTTAGAGCTTTGTAGGTCAGGAGAAGGATTTTAAATTCAATCCTGTATTTTACAGGAAGCCAATGCAGAGAAGCTAATACAGGAGAAATATAATCTCTTTTCTTAGTTCTTGTGAGAACATGCGCTGCAGCATTCTGGATCAGCTGGAGAGTCTTAAGGGACTTATTTGAACAACCTGACCGTAGGGAATTACAATAGTCCAGCCTGGAAGTAACAAATGCATGGACTAGTTTATGTTACGAAGATGAAAAAAGGCTGTTCTTGAGGTTTGTTTTAGATGGGCGTTAAAGGATACATCCTGATCAAAAATAACCCCTAGATTTCTGACAGTAGTGCTGGAGGCCAGGGCAATACCATCCAGAGTAACCAGTAAGAATTCAGGCTCTCACAGACCTCTTAGTTTTAATTTAAGAAGCCCTCCTGTTCTCCGCTCATTACCTGCATTAACTGCACCTGTTTGAACTCGTTACCTGTATAAAAGATACCTATCCACAATGGCCAAGACCAGAGAGCTGTGTAAGGACATCAGGGATAAAATTGTAGACCTGCACAAGGCTGGGATGGGCTACAGGACAATAGGCAAGCAGCTTGGTGAGAAGGCAACAACTGTTGGCACAATTAGAAAATGGAAGAAGTTCAAGATGACGGTCAATCTCCCTCGGTCTGGGGCACCATGCAAGATCTCACCTCGTGGGGCATCAATGATCATGAGGAAGGTGAGGGATCAGCCCAGAACTACATGGCAGGACCTGGTCAATGACCTGAATAGAGCTGGGACCACAGTCTCAAAGAAAACCATTAGTAACACACTACGCCGTCACGGATTAAAATCCTGCAGCGCACGCAAGGTCCCCCTGCTCAAGCCAGCGCATGTCCAGGGGTCTCATTTATAAAACTGTGCGTAGGATACTTACTATAAGTGTACGTGCGCCCAAAAGCCCAAATTGGCGTACGCCGAAAAAAAGTCAGATTTATAAAATCGTGTGTACACACACCTAAGCAATGTTCCCTTTATAAATCACAGATCACCTACAAGTGTGCGTACGTGGATCAGCCACGGTAAAATCTCCCGGCTGCGGAGGTTGTAGACGGTGAAAACTCAAACTCAAATATCTCTTCATTTGGTTGCCGTAATTTGGAAAGGCACAAACTCAAAGCATTTTCTGATATTAGTCCTGATCTAACTCCAAGCTCCGTCTGTCAGCTCTGTGAGCTCCTCCCTGCTTCTGCCGACAGGCAGGCTCCGCCGTTGCTAGGTTACCTATGCAAATGAGCTGCTGAACTCTTGAACTGTAGGTCAGCTCTGCTTCACTGCGGTGTCAGGTTCCAGCCTGTTGATACATGCTCATTACTATGGACAGGACCACGGCAAATCGTTTTTTTGTGGAAAAAATACATTTTGGAATATTGGATTGTATGAGATCGGCACTCGATTATTGAGGACTTGACCGGAAAGCAGTACATAAACAGAGGTAAGGATTAACACAACTTTTATGCCTTTCTGTCACATCTACTGCCGTCAAATTCGCTGTGTTCCCTAATAAGGAATAACTGCACATGGCTAAGCACTAGTAATGGCATTTCGAACATGTTTAGAGGCTAAAAACACATTTAAAACTTGCCCTGTTTAAGCCTCGTTTAAGACTGTTGGGTGCAAAATCTAGCAGGAGGATAACTCGGTGTAGGCGGCACCTTTTGTTTTCGTTTTTCTCGCTACTGACCGTACTCCTGATTTACAAACAACAGAGCTACGGGTTGAAATCGACCGGAATTCTCCTTTAACGGCTGTATTTCCAGACTTTGACATTTGATGATATATGCACAGTTTTAAAGACAGATATTTAGTTATTTACACTGTGTTGTGCAGTTATCTAATGGTATTTGGTGATATCCGGTATTCCATGCAGTTGGGCCATCTCCTAATCCTGCGCTCCGTAGCGGACAATGTTAAATATTAATAACAAGTATTTATTTACGATTTGAGTTTGAGGTGTTTATGGAACAATTATCACTCAGTACAAGTGCAAATAACACTGCTGGATTTAATCTTCATATGGTTTGAAGAAATGTGCGTGAGGCATTCTTTAATACATATTAAGAGTAGCCTAACTGTACGTACACACCGCCGCCGACTTGAGCTGCAAAGAAGCTCTGGACGCCCTGTCGAGGACGCTTGTCAAAAAGTCAGAGGAAGCTGTTTGACGCTTTGGCCGCTCTGACGTGGGAGCATTCTTCGATCATGTGCAACACACGATTGAAGAAAAAGCACAAGCAGCCACTGCACGGCCAATACACTGACACTAGAAACCTTTTATAAATTACATATATAAGGACATCATTTGTATTGTTTGTTGGTCACAGCGGTGTCTGTTAGCAGTTAGCCGCTGATCCGCAGCAGAATGCAGGCAGAGCGAGCAGCCGCCAGCTGTTGACCCGTGCAGGACTTCACTGTGAGCGGACTGTTTGGAGACCATGTGACGGCACGTTAACTGGTCCTTATACGCAAACAACGTTACATCATAAATGATAGGGGAACCCAGCAACGACGATTATGAGATTTCCCTCCATTTTCATGGAACTAATGTCTTGGTAGGAACAAAAGTTTACATCGTATGTTTCTCCAGAATCAGCCAGCGAGAAGGACGTCTATATTCCGATTGGTTGCTGCCGTTTGCCGCTGCTTGCCGCTGAACCGCGTCATAGCTCATTACCATAAAGTTGACCAAAGTTCAACTTTCTGATTGACGCTCAAAACGCTCAAAACGCCCAAAATGCGACGCCGACAGTTTTGACGCTCCTTGCAGCTGAGAGAAGCCAGCTTCCATTGAAAATTAATGACTTCCGGTATCTTTAGACGCCCAAGTCGGCGGCGGTGTGTACGTACAGTTACCCTTATTCCCACATGTACTTTCTGCAGTCTGACTTCAGTTCACCACCTCACCATCTGCGTCGCCAATTCCTATTTTGTCTCCAAAATGTGCGTACGTATGGGTCAGAGTTTGCGTGGAGGACCGCACATTCTCCCGTCAAGTTTGTTTTTTATAAATCGCAACCTTTGCGTCGGAAGTGGCGTACGCACGTTTTCAGCCCCGTTTTGTGCGTACGCCACGTTTATAAATGAGACCCCAGGCCCATCTGAAGTTTGCCAATGACCATCTGGATGATTCAGAGGAGGAATGGGAGAAGGTCATGTGGTCTGATGAGACAAAAATAGAGCTTTTTGGTCTAAACTCCACTCGCCGTGTTTGGAGGAAGAAGAAGGATGAGTACAACCCCAAGAACACATCCCAACTGTGAAGCATGGAGGTGGAAACATCATTCTTTGGGGATGCTTTTCTGCAAAGGGGACAGGACGACTGCACTGTATTGAAGGGAGGATGGATGGGGCCATATATCGCGAGATCTTGGCCAACAACCTCCTTCCCTCAGTAAGAGCATTGAAGATGCGTCGTGGCTGGGTCTTCCAGCATGACAACGACCTGAAACACACAGCCAGGGCAACTAAGGAGTGGCTCCGTAAGAAGCATCTCAAGGTCCTGGAGTGGCCTAGCCAGTCTCCAGACCTGAATCCAATAGAAAATCTTTGGAGGGAGCTGAAAGTCTGTATTGCCCAGCGACAGCCCCGAAACCTGAAGGATCTGGAGAAGGTCTGTATGGAGGAGTGGGCCAAAATTCCTGCTGCAGTGTGTGCAAACCTGGTCAAGAACTATAGGAAATGTATGATCTCTGTAATTGCAAACAAATGTTTCTGTACCAAATATTAAGTTCTGCTTTTTGATGCATCAAATACGTATGTCATGCAATAAAATGCAAATTAATTACTTAAAAATCATACAATGTGATTTTTCTGGATTTTTGTCACTCACAGTTGAAGAGTACCTATGATAAAAATTACAGACTTCTACATGCTTTCTAAGTGGGAAAACCTGCAAAATCAGCAGTGTATCAAATACTTGTTCTCCCCATTGTATGTAAGAATATGAAAAAGGTCCTTGCATGAGGCCCAAAGATTAAAAAACATGCTCAAATCAGTCTGTAATGGAGTCACAATATGTTTGTGAGAGTGAAGCCATTAAATCTTACTGACCACATTCCCTATCAGATGCTCCTGAAACACCTCAGCTAAGACTTGAGTAGCTGGAAGGCAGAGCTAGAGCCATATTTAATCACAGGCTGCACTCCGGACTGCAAGCTGCAGATATGTCATATGAAATTAGATGAAAATAGTCCCCAGCATACAGCAGCCACCACAGCGGAGAGTGAATGGAATGCAAATGAAAGAGAGAAAGAGCTTTTCAAAGCACTCTCTCCCTCACCGTTCATTTTTCCTGCACTGTGCCACCGGCTACATGATCACATAAAATGGGGTGAACATTTTTCAAAGGGTGCCAATTTCAGCTCTGCTCTGGGGAGCAATTATCTGACGAAATGCTCCTTTAGGTTTGGCAGATGATCATTAGGGTAGCGGAGGCAGGGTTTCTGGGAGGAATTGATGTTTCAGAAAGGTAAAAAAAAAAAGAAAATCAAATAATGTGCAAAGGTAATGGAGCTAAGGTAAGACATCAAGTATTGAGAACAAATAACTCCCCTTCATATCTCTTTTACAAGCATAAACCAGAAACTTAAAGTGCTCATATTATGCTTTTTGGCTTTTTCCTTTCCCTTTATTGTGTTTTGGTGCATGTTCTAGGTTTACAAAGGGAAAAAGTCCAAAGTCCACCCCAAAGGGACTTACCATCTCCACCAGAAAACACTGTTCACAAACTTCTCCAAAAGCTCTATTGTAGTCCAGCCTTTACTTCAGAGACAAACACACGTTTGTAACACACGTTATAATGCTCGCCTAGCTGCTAGTGTAGCACGTCCTCATACTCTGCTTCTGACTGGCTAGTAGTCCTTACCTAGCTACTGCGCATGTGCAACTCCCAACAAAGATGGAACAGAAGTGAGATGCCTCACTCGGTAGCTAAAACAGAGAGCTCAACACACAGGGTGAAAAGAGGAGCTGCAGCAATGTGCAGTACAACAAAAATATGGTGTTTTTTGAAGATTAAACTATGTAAACCTATTCTCATATAACCTCTAAATACAATTATGAACCTGAAAATGAGCATAATATCAGCACTTTAAAATACTTTTTCTTCACATGATAGGAAAAGTGTAGCAACCAAAGCACCACAGTAGTTTCAATATGTGACGGCAAATTAAAATTGTTCCAGCTCATAACTTTCTCTCAAACCAAAAATTGCCATTACTGCTTGTGTTAACCAAACAAAATAGAACATGTTAATAAGTGAGCTTTAGAGGTATTGGTAGGTGTATTTTTGAATTTTGGACGTAGCCATGCTAGCGTTTTCCCTGCTTCACTGCTTCCAGTTTTTATGCTATGCTAAACTAACCACATCCTGACTCTTGTGCCCTGTATCGCAAAGCAAGTTCTTACTCTGGCTCTCTATAGGGCTTTTCACACTGAGGACGAAAAGAAAAACTGATAGAAAATACAGACATTCGTTGCCGTTTTTTTCGTGTTCAAACCTTTAAAGCCCAGTTCAGACCAAAGATTCGCGATGAGACAAAACTGTTTTAGAATGTCGCAAAGAAAAGTTTCAGCGGTTTGAACCGGCCCGTCTCAGCTCGACTCAAACCAGCTGATGGTTTCGCTGCGACTCAGCTGTTCAAGTCGCAGATGCTGGTTTTGGAACGTAAGGGACGTCACCTGTTTCAACAGCCAATAGAGAAATCAGATGTTAAAGTCAGCTATAAATTATAGAAATTAAATGATCCCTAATCCATTTTATTTTCATGTTACAAACAGCTGGCCAAAATGGCGAAGTTTTAGACGGAGCCTCAACGACTGCCCAAAAGCAAGGTAACGTTATACGGTCAAGTGAGATAGAGAGAGACTGAAGAGAGAGAGAGCATCCAGTTAGAACAAAGCATTTTTGCCAATTCATCACTAGAAATGCAACTGTAGCAAGCATCTCAATATCACTAACGTTATCAACATTCATATTTAGATGAAACAAATGATATATCCAGCTACAAAAAAGCCTGTGCATTCCATCAAAAAGTAAAGTTCCACAACGTCACACAATCTTCATTGTGATTACTATAATATATCCATCCCACAACTCCACACACTGGGGATGCACTCGTTGTATGCAACACTAGTGTAGAGGTCTTCACAACTCCAAACACTTGTGCCGAAACCAAAAAAGACCCAAAAATGTACTACCTGCCCAGACTCAGAAGATGTTTTCCATGTTTCCATCAACACAGGTTTATGCAGATTAAGTAATATTGAATGACAAATGCCTCGTGGAAACAGTAAAATTTGATGATTTTGATCAATATCGACACAAAGTTTGGAAGTTCAATCTTATCGGATTTTCTCTTAAATCGGGAAATGGCTTATGCGATAAACGCTGATATATAGAAATGTAATATTAGAAATTCGTCTGCGACAATGGAATCGCTTGAAAAGTCATTTGGTGTAAGGTTGGCATAACTTGCACGGCAGCTGGATTCTCTCAATATCACCTATCACACGAAAATCCATCTCGTCAGCCTTCAAGTAATGCATTTGTGACCAAACAGCAGCTTACCGAACCAAACAGTGTCCTGTGAGAAGTTACTGGCAGCTACAGGCTTGGTTTAGGGGTGTGCGATGGCTGCAACTGTTCGTTCAAAACAACAATGACGGACGTGATAGGCGCGTTTTTATGGATCCCGCTACAGTTCTAGGCAAGACCTGCCCTACAAAGCAGCCCGATTGGTTGAGGTTTGGCCACTTGGAGTCATGTTTGTGTCCACCTGATGAATGTCCTATATTCTTTCTTTTAGCCGTTTTTGGTCTCTAAGAGAAATATCTGACTCATCAGCTGCTAGATATTCCACTTTGTTCACTAGCTAGTACAGTGGCTTTTTAGAGATTTATCTGAAAACAGCTGCCTGCTGCGGCTGAAAATTACACTATAGGTGAGAGTGAACCAAAACAGTAAGACTACGGTGGAAGATTGGCAGGCAACCGCTCTACCACTGAGCCACAGCCGCCCCTTGGTAGGGTGGAGGTGGGGGGTTTACTCTGCCGGAGAGAAGAAAGGCAGAGAAGAATGACATAAAAAGAGACGGCTAGATAACTGTGGGATAACGCAGCATTCTGTGAGCTCCTCGGTTGATTACTTGCTCTTCTAGGTGATTGTAGGCAGTAGCTCTGATGTAGTTTTATAGTGATCTGCAGCTAGCTATTTTCTCAGATTTTGTATTGACTCTCACATAAAGTATACACTGTTAAAGTATTTGTTTACAAAGTTGATTGCTTTCGATTGGACAGCACTACAATTGTCTCCTTGCAACAGGTCCACGCATAAGGTATTTACTAGCTAAAACATTACTTACAGGATAAGGCTGGTGTTACTCAATCAGGAGGAAATAGTGCATTTGATGGGGACTATTTTCAGCGGCAGATTAATCCACATTTGATGCTCTAGTGAGTATTTGGGGCAGCAGGACAGTGTATATGGGATTGAGTCAAAATATACTACTACTTGTGTGTTATATGGACCTCTATGGCACATTGGAACATCAGGCTTTGATACACACACAAATATATCATCAGAATCACACTTTAAATTGTTATTCTAGAAGCTTATTTAATTCACTAGTAGGAACCTAATAAGGAAAGACTTTGTACACACATTTAGTGATTGATATCCCAATAGAAAATATCAACCTAGGCCAAAGTGTTGGACGGACAGATGAACTCATTACCGAACCAACGTTTTCATCTTGGGTGCCCCGAATTGTCATGGCAATATGGCAATACTGACAACAGTAGCCTTGGTTGTATATTAATGTAAAGCAAAGAATTTATATATACAGTACATGTTTTTCCATTATCTCCCTTATTAACACACACAAACACACACACACACACACACACTCACACTGATATATTCCTTCTACCAAGCAACACTAATGCAACTACAAAAGGATGACTGCCTATAATTAAAGCCTGCAGAAGAGAAGTGAAGGTTGGAGTGGAGCTAGCAGCACGTCGAACAATGAAAATACCAATTAAGACTTTGGAGTCCTTGTTCTTCCTCATACATCATTTATGTTTCTGGAGGGGTAGCGTTTATACTGCAGATTATCAGCTGTTAGATCTGAACTGCAAAACAAACAGGCTCCCTGCAATAGGTGTAGTTCTCTGGTTGGCCACCAAAGGGCTCTGACTCTGTACTGACATGGTATTTGGATGCATAGACAGAGCGAGAGTGTACTTTTTGACATAGACCAGCTCTAGCAAAACAGATTTAGCAAGATTTCATTGCCATTTTAGGCCTTTATTTGATAGGACGGCAAAGGGCCACAGGTTGGAACTGAACCCTGAACTGAAAACATAGTATTGCGATATCTTCCGTGGCAATACTGTATCAACACAGACGCCAAGTATCAGTCTATTATTTTATATATGTATATATGTATATATATATATATATATATATATATATATATATATATATATATATATATATATATATGTGTGTGTATATATGTTGGTCAGTTTGTCCCATTTTGCAGCAATAAAATTGAAGTGAGATGAACAAACAGAGAAATGTATCTTTTTAGATAAAACAGATGTTGACACAGTTTCCTTTTGGAGACATAATATGAAATTGGTATAAAATTGAAGTTGGAAAAAAGGTGATAAATTGAATATATTGTAGAATATGAATATGTTTAAAATCACAATAATATTGTATTGTGACATAAGTATTGTGATAATATTGTATCGTGAGGCCTCTGGTGATTTCCACCACTAATTTTAACCAACCCATTTTCTTTTTGCCTCATAAAGGTGTAATACAGGCAATGTACAAGCATTGTTCATGAACTTGTTAAGAATACTCATTAAGTGTTACATAGTTACTTTTTACTTCTACTTTTAAAGGACTCATGGTTCTTAAAGCTTTGGTGCGTAACCTTTTTTATATTAATGAACTTAATGTATTTCTCACTATGGCTATGTTCAGAAACTGGTGTCGTCTGGCGACTTTTGCTCAGAAACTCGAGTGAAGATAATAACCTCTTCTGAAGTTTTTTTAATCCTCCGTGTCCTCCTTGGCTACTAGCAACCATGTGGAGGAGGGGTGGGGGGGAGGGGTGCGCAATCACGAAGGCTTGTGTCATGTGGACGCGCCGAAGGTTTTGTTTTCATTACTTAGAATTCCTCATGGGGAAGACAGAAACTACACACTGTAGCTTTAATTGCTTCTAATTTTAAGTTGTTATTCCCGATTACAAAAGGATTTAACTTTGCATTCCCTGAGCCTTAGGGCCGGGACACATCAGGCCGATTATCGGCCGTTAAGACAGTCTGGCGAGGTCAGTGACTCAAATCTGTTCGGTGTGTCCCGTGCCGTCGTCCGTCTGGGGGGCTGTCGGCGTTCATTTTGGCCGACCTGACCTGTTCGGTCGGCGGCAGGGCCGTCGTAACCTGACTCCGTCAGATGGATTGCTTCGCATTTGCTCGGCATATCCATCTGGGAACATTCCGTTGGAGAACTTTTGGGAAGGGGCGGAAATACTGGTTAGCTGATTGGATGAACCATCTGTTTATCACCTATGTTGGTGATAGACGGGCCAAATCAACCAATCAGATCCACGAAGCGTATGAAAATACAACCACAAGCCCGCCCCTGCCGCTGCAGGCAAAGCATAGCTCGTTAGCTCAGCATGCAAGCAACATGTCGGTAAAGGAGATTTGCCGTTTGTGTAACGAGAATTTAGGAATAAAAGACACCATTTCAGGTTCCCGGATCATATTCCAAAAGAAGGATCCAAGAGAAAAAAAGCATTAGTGAGCGGCTAACAGAATTAGGGCTACCGCTGTCTGATAATACTGGTTAGCTGATTAGATAAAACATCTGTCTATCACCACCTAACCCAACTCAAAACCAACGCTGATTGGCCCAGTCGTTAACGACTGGCTCCAAATTTTCTCTGCCTCAAGATGCCAGACTGATCTGGGAGTGGAAAACTGGAGCTCGCGAGATCAGGACGGTCTCACGAGGCTAGGGCCGTCGGGACTCACCCGGAAATGACGAGCGGAATGAGGTGACTAGAGTCTCTCAAAATCTGACGAAAATCTTTTAAACTGACCTTTGTTGAGCTGAAATGAAGACAGATTCAGCAACTGCATGGCCTATTTCTCGCTTAAAATGTTTTCAGAAACACGTTTCAGTGAACTATTTTAGTACAATATGAGATCATATTCTGAACGGTCGCCATGACAGTCCAGGTCTGAATTTCCGGAGAAAACAAACCCATGTGACGCGTTCGTCCAATCAGCTGCCGGTTTTCATTTCTTGAGCGACATTACAGATTAGCGCCGCCTGCTGTTATAGAGACGTATTATGTCTCGTCTCCTCTCGTCTTTTTGGTCTGTTCTGTGGCACTTTTTTGGACCTCAGGGACGCGACTGATCATATCGACGGGGTTTTCTGTCAACGGTCAGCCGTCGGCTATATGTGTCTACACCATTACAGACAACATTACTGCAGTTCATTTGTTATGTACTGGCGCTGTAAGTCAGCTGCTGTCCACTTGGTATTAAAACGTCTTCTTTTACTTTTCTTTGAATCATCCTCATTTCTCTTCATCCCAGTAATGTGCCACCACATTTTTTAGCTCAAATCCTAGGAAATGACAGACTTGATTAAAAATGTGAAAGAACAGTGGCAAAAAACTAATGAATGACTCAATTCTCATTGGCTACCCGCCAACGTGCAGGTAGACTGACAGTTTCACCCGCTAATGGCAAAATTCACAAGCATTTGGCGCATTTGTGCAATTTCAGGCCCTGATTGTCATTATACCTTTGCATGATGAAGTAATTCATTTCCTGAGCAATGTTTACAGGCATCTTTTGTCTTTTTCAAGTCGTGGTAGTCAAAGTTATTTTGCAGAGAACTGGGAAGTTGTTGACCATGGCAATAAACTTTTCCTCCATTTAGTTTGACCTGTTTAACCTAATTGTGTGGAGTAGAAAACCACTCTGTGGATCTGCTTAACAAGGGAATCGAAATGAGCTTTTGTCATGTTGTTAGTCCTGTACACATGACATTTGTATAAAACTGGAACTCTCTCAACCTGCCCATGTTGCACTGATGAGCACTCTTTAAGGCCTTTCAGTAGCGGTAAGTGGCTAATTTTTCAAGGTTCATTAATGTTATCCTATTGTGTCTCCAGTGTTCGAGGCTGCATGTGTCAATGGGGAGGGGTGGGGGAGAGATCTCACATGCTACTGCATAGACTATAATGACTGGATACATTATGTTGTGTTAAATTGATCAGTCAATGTTTCAAAAACTCTGCTGGGAAGAAAGCTGCAAAGAAATGTGATAAGATGACCTCCAGCGTTTACTCTCACAGCAGTAATCATTTAGCACAATAAGAGCACATTCAAGTTCACAACTCAATTTCTCTCGGGCTGAGTGGAAATATTTGGTAAAATTAGACTCTTAGGAGCCTAATCTCATGTGAAACCATGGGGATTAGCTTGCTTCATCCATGAAAAGAGAGAGAAATACATTTATGTAGCGCTACCAGCATCCCATGAAACATTTGTCACTTTTTACTTTGCAAGATAGTGTTGGGCTCTAACTGTATCCTGAACTAGTCAGAGCATGAGCAGTACACCATCTTGAATACTGAGTTATCCTTCATCGAGCAGGCCAGATCATTAAAAGACCACCTCAGATTATTAAAAATTAGGTCTGGCAATCAAAAGAGCATCTTAGACCATAAGAGATTGGACAGACATTAAAAAGGACCATCAAAAGATCAGCGATACCTATCAAAAATGAAGTAAGACTATTAAGTGTACAAGTTATACCGTCAAAGCATAGGCTGGCTCAAAAGGCATTTTTTGACCAATAGAAAACAAGGGTTGGCCATCCAAAGACCAGCTTAGACCACCGACGACAGGTTACATCATCAACGGAACAGCTTAGACTAGCACACTCAAAACTAGACCATCAGCATGGCCCACCAGTGCAGACTATCTTGTAGACCAGGGGTCTCCAACCTTTCTTCATCTGAGGGCTACCTTAAAATAATTAAAGTGGCCATGAGCTATTTGCATCACATCGCTTACATTTATTTACATAATAACACACATAATATCACAACATAACACACATAAGCTGAATGAAGCTACCGTTTACTGAAATTGCAATAGCCAAGGTTTATGAAAAATCTTAACCATGACTACTTTACACTTCTTTAGCCCACACAGTTAGCTACATCACTGGAAATATTCCCATTATGGTCCAAGAAATAATTACCACTTTACACGTCTATGGCCCACAAAGCTAGCTACCTCACTTTTAATACCGTGGTGATTTTGTGTCTCAGTTCGTCAACCTATTGGCAAGCTTCTGGAAACCTGCTCACGAGGATACACAAGGAAAGGGCCAGCATGGACATTTTCAACACAAGGCCAGACTATCAAAGAACAAGCATAAACCAACAAATGTCCGGTTTGACCATCAAAAGACCAGTGTAGACCATCCAAGACTAAGTCAGACACTCAAAAAGCCAGCTTAGACCAACAAAGACCACCCTAGACCATCTGGGAACATACTTGACCGTCAAAAGATCTGCTTGGACCAACAAAAACCAGGAACGAAAAAACTAGCTTCAAATCATTAAAAGACAATTACAAAGTAATTTGAGCTGCAACTTTTTCAATGGGGACACAGGTTGAAATAATTTGGCACTAGTTTGTAATTAGTTTTTTAGTCTGTGCTCTTGTGTCTTAAACAATCACTCCCTTGAGGCAGTATGAATGTACTGTACTGCCATTGTGTCTCTCTCAGATTAGACTATTTGGCAGCTGCTCACAACAGTGGATGCCTGCAAACCCTGAGTGTGCAGCAATGGAACAAGAATGGATCCCTGAAAGGCAGAATGAATAATGACCATACCTTATTATGAGCAACATAGCATACACTGATTGCTGGCGAATGTGTGGATTAATGTCCTCTGTCTATTTTTATGTAAATGAATAAACAGTGTTCATGCTGTTCACGGACAGACAACAGCAAATCAGTCATTTGCAGCAGCAGCACCATTCTGACCTGATCCTGTTATTAAAAGAAAATATACAACAGCCCACAACAGCAATGTGTTTGCATGGAAGTCATTTACTTGTAATTGATGCAGGTTTTGCTTTCACTGCAGGCAGCATTTTGATATATTTTATGTTCAGTGAGCTTTTAATTTATAATAGCACCATCATTGAGCAATGTTGTCAATTTCTCTTCTAACATGCAGCCTTATCACTTTTTTTGTTCTGTCTTTGTGTTCAATGAAGAAAGTAGCCTACAGATGAAATGGTGTCATAGGGATGTCATTAGTGTTGCAGGTATCTGGTCATATATCAAGTATTCGGATGGAAAATATATATATATATATATATATATATATATATATATATATATATATATATATATATTGAAATGATGATGGCACTTGATAAAAGGTCAGGAGATCACCAAAGTTACTGCAATTCATCCTCTGACGATCCATGTCTGTACAAAATTGACAATCCATCAAACAGTTGATATACACTCACCTAAAGGATTATTAGAAACACCTGTAAGATTTCTCGATAATGCAATTATCTAATCAACCAATCACACTGCAGCTGCTTCAATGCATTTAGGGGTGCCGTCCAGGTCTAGACAATCTCCTGAACTCCAAACTGAATGTCAGAATGGGAAAGAAATGTGATCTAAGCAACTTTGAGCGTGGCATGGTTGTTGGTGCCAGACGGGCTGGTTTGAGTATTACACAATCTGCTCAGTTACTGGGATTTTCACGCACAACCATTTCTAGGGTTTACAAAGAATGGTCTGAAAAAGGAAAAACATCCAGTATGTGGCAGTCCTGTCCTTTGCCCAAGCTCACCAAAATTGGACAGTTAAAGACTGTAAAGATTTTGCCTGGTCTGATGAGTCTCGATTTCTGTTGAGATATTCAGATGGTAGAGTCAGAATTTGGTGTAAACAGAATGAGAACATGGATGTGATGCCTTGTTACCACTGTGCAGGCTGCTGGTGGTGGTGTAGTGGTGTGGGGAATGTTTTCTTGGCACACTTTAGGCCCCTTAGTACCAATTGGGCATCGTTTAAATGCCACAGCCTACCTGAGCATTGTTTCTGACCATGTCCATCATTTTATGACCACCATGTACCCATCCTCTGATGGCTACTTCCAGCAGGATAATGCACCATGTCACAAAGCTTGAATCATTTCAAATTGATTTCTTGAACATGACAATGAGTTTACCGTACTAAAATGGCCCCCACAGTCACCAGATCTCAACCCAATAGAACATCTTTGGGATGTGGTGGACCGGGAGCTTCGTGCCCTGGATGTGCATCCCACAAATCTCCATCAACTGCAAGATGCTATCCTATCAATATGGGCCAACATTTCTAAAGAATGCTTCCAGCACCTTGTTGAATCAATGCCATGAAGAATTAAGGCAGAATTAAGGCAGTTATGAAGGCGAAAGGGGATCAAACGCGATATTTGTAGGGTGTTCCTAATAATCCTTTAGGTGAGTGTATTTCATAGTGGAAGCATGGCTGAAAACAACTTGCACAAACGATATGGGAAATATCGGACAATTACATCTTTGTGCAAACCCAGACTTCATGACCAGCATCCACAAAAATACAAACAGCCCTTCTCAGCTTACTTGCAGGGGCCAAGAAACGTATGTATGTTCAAAAGGCAAATGGGCACAAAGCGCCGCAAGGTTGCAGTCTTTTTAGCGGTCGTTGTTGTTACATTTAGCCAACAAAAGGTGACTGTCAACCAGGTACAGAGCTCTGCAAGAGCACAGGCTTTTACAACCGTAAACATAGCAGCCTCTAGCTGCTGCACTGTGGAGTAATGTCTGTCTAAAAGCTAACATTGACATTGTGGGTCAATGGGTTCAGCATTTTCAACCTGGCAACCCCTGTGAACTTCAATGCTGGGGAGGAGGATCCGGGGGAGACTACTCTCTCCAGTATTTAGAATTTTAACTGCAGTAACCATTTTAAACGCTAGCTGTCTGTATTCCATATTGGACCTTTAAGAGCAACTATAAGCGTTATATGTCAAATACCTAAGCTCTCTACACAAACCTGGGATACAAACAGTTTTAGGGAAAAAGAAATTCTATCCATGTACAGGGGATTTTGGCAAATAAGTGTTCTATGAATTACATTCATATACAACTATTTTACAATAACATTTTTGGAAAACACGTATGCAATTAGGAGTATAAAAATGTCAAATCTTGATTTTATGATTTGTTGCATTTTGTAGCTTTATTAGATAGATGACAGTAGAGAGATGACAGGGGATGAGGGAAGAGAGAGATGGTAAACAACATGTAACAAAGGTCCTCAGCCAGCCCATAGAATGTGGAAATAGTAGCATGATGTAGCATCTGTGACGTCATCCATTAGTTTGTGAACTGCCGTTTTGAAGCCTCAAGTTTGGCGATACATATTGTGCTGAATAGTTGTATGTGAACATAATTTGTGTGGAGTAGGAGACAATGATTCAACCCTACAAAGCCGTTAAAGTCCAGATTAGCAGTCATGGGTGGCAAACAGTCCTGGTGATTCTGTTGAGTGTATGTGAACAGAGCAGCAGATAGCATAGACGGGGCAATCAGTGAAATGTTTCAGGGTGAGAAGGAAATTCACATGTCAGCAGTTACAACGGATAACACATTCTCTGATTCTAATGGGATACCATGTGATGGCTGCAATTTCGATATAGCCTTTCACTAAGGTCTGGATAGTGTGGACTGGCAAGCCACCGTCTCTTCTTGCCTGCTTTCATTCTTGTCATGTATTACCATATGTAGATATTACCATACTGTACAACAAGATGATGAGACAGCAAGTTTGGAATCATCTCTTATGTGTGAATCATGTGCTATCATATGCTGTTGGCAGACAACCACAAACCTCTTTCACTCTGTGAATCACACTCTGAAGACCTGAAAGGATGTCCCACGCCTTAGGACAATTCAGTGCTTGGGAATTGGCCATATTATGCATCATTGTGAAATGCCCTTCGTACTCCCACTTATGTAGAAGATTGCCAATTGGAATTCCTTTCTGCTATCAAGAATTGCACTGCAGTGAAACACTCAGTATGGAGGGTGAGGGTGAAGGCTTAACAGTCAGTTAGGTTTTGAATTGTGACACTTTCCCAATTATTAGATTTTACCCATTTTCAAATCATTATTTAATACATTTCACAAAATTCTGCAACCACACAGATGAGGGTGTAGGGTTAGAAAAAAAAGGGGGAAAACAGCATGGGATACCAGTTTCCTGGCCTTATACGCAACCCATTTTGATGAAGGCAGCAAATATTGAAATCTGCCAGATTGGAGAGAACCAAAAGTTCCGGGACCTTAAACTGATATATTTGCCATGTCATGTTAGTAATTGTTGTTGTTCCTAACAACTAAAAATGACACTTATAGTAAGTTTACGGGGTTAGGGGTTAGTTTCTCATGAGTCATAATTTTACCTTCTTTCTAAAATTGATGTAGTTTTTTTTTTTATGTGTATTAGTTCAAATTCCTGGCAATGTTTTTGAACACTCTCTAGTCAACAACACTAGCGCTAATCTGGTGAGCATGAGTTCCCCTAATCCTACAAAGGTGGTCTGAAAGATACTACGGGGCATAGTTGTTAAACATTATGCACCACACTTAGTTATAGTTGCACAGCTTGAACCCTCAAGGGTTATTAGTTGTCAAAATGTGCTCTACACAAGCCTGACTAACTTGTTCTAAGAGATCTGCAATTTCACTTTCCCTTCACTCGTGTCAGCTTAAGTTTGCTGTTCAATGAGATTAAGACAAAGGAAGCTATCAGTTGTATCACAACCAAGAAATTTAACAGTCAAAGAGATATCAATCAAGCCCAATCTTCAGATCCACACAGTGCTGGGAGAAGATCTAGACTTTAAAACTGTTCCTCTCAATTATTACTCATGGTCTATTGGTAATCAGTATTGCTGGAGAAAGCCTGTATGGGAATATGACTTTCCAAGACTAAAAGATTTTGAGTCTGTGATGTGTGCAATACATACCGACACAGACCAAATGTCTTCATGGTAATACATTCCTGGTAAATGCAGTGTCTCAGATAACTAACGCTGTATAAGGTATGACTCATCTTGTGCTTGGTGTCTTTCAGAGGCAAACTTAATGACAGTTCTTTGTTTTCTTACAGGTTTTCATAATTCAGGTCACAGGAAATGGGAGCACAATGTGTCCTGAAGGGAAGCTTCAGTAGGAACCTTGTGATTTCTCCACACTCTGCAATGGCTGTGAGACTCAACAAGACAACATAAGTGCAGGAGCCAAGCAACACAACACAAGTAGACACTCGATGTGATTTGACTCTCCGGGACACCGCATTGCAATCAACAGATTGAGTGTTTTGTATCTATGCTTACTGTGTGTCCAAGTGGTTGTAGCTTGGTTTTGATCAGAACTCTGCACTTACTACAACCTGGAACAGATGGGCAATAAGATGTTTACTCATGAAAGAAAATGGAATACTACATGATTGCCCACTAAGAATCCTGTGAATCAGGCTGTACAGTAGATACCTTGCGAATTCCTGCATACCCCGTATTGCTTGTGTAGCTAAGAGGAAAATGAGAATATATAGGTTGTCTGGACTTTATAATGAAAATTCTCTTGGGTGACAGTGGCAAAGAAGTTCCTTTTGAAATATGAACAGGATCCTTTTTTTCTGTGAATTGTCATAGAAACCAAAAGTCCTGACACTTTTAGTCTAGCTGTTGTTCTGCTAACTCAAGGAATGTCTCATTATCTTACTATATTAGATAAATGAGTACTAATACAGAACTCGCTATTAGGATTTGAACCCTTCATGATTTTAACAAAATAACAAAACAATGATTAGTTAGTATTTGAAAAACTACAGCCCCTAAGAAGTCTTTTCAGAGTGTCAGCACAAGTATGACGTGTTTTAGATATCTACGCCATTCGGTACACCCTGTCCACTCTCGTAGCGGCAGCCACTTGACAAGCTTGGGCTTGTGGGCTGAGGTGTTCTTGAAAGGTTGCTAAAATAGAATGATTGAATGAATAATAAAGTATTACCATCCCTGCCTAGACAAATGTAGTAGGCCGCACAACCTACTGTTGATCAAGGTTATGTTTTAGGCCTGGCTCTTTGGCAATCGGTGGTATTACAAATCCAAGAAGCCCAAAAGCTTGACTTCAGCTCTCTGTAACTTCATTAGCTAGCACCATTATCATTTAAACTTAAAGTTAACATCAAATACCCACCAAAACTGACCATGGATTTCAATGGGAGCCGGGACTATGGGTCCTACCCAACAGGGCTGCCCTATAACACAAGCACGGACTACGAGTACTACTACCCAGAGCTTTACGCTAGTAGAATCATCCTCCCATCTATCTATGCTCTTGTCTGCTGTATAGGTCTTATTGGCAATGCCATGGTCATCTACGTCATTCTGAAATATGCCAAAATGAAAACAGCCACAAACATTTACATCCTCAATTTGGCAATTGCTGACGAGTTGTTCATGTTAAGTGTTCCTTTTCTGGCCACATCAGCTGCCATCCGCCATTGGCCCTTCGGGTCGCTGATGTGTAGGTTGGTGCTGAGTGTGGATGGTATCAATATGTTTACATCAATCTTCTGCTTGACTGTGCTGAGTGTGGACCGTTACGTAGCAGTGGTCCACCCTATCAAGGCTGCCCGGTACCGCAGGCCCACTGTAGCCAAAGTAGTCAATGTGTGTGTATGGGGGCTGTCACTTTTAGTTATCCTGCCCATCATTATCTTCGCAGACACTGTCCGGGCGCCAGACGGTGCTGTGGACTGTAATTTCTTGTGGCCTGAATCGGCGTGGTCAGAGGCATTTGTGGTCTACACGTTTCTGTTGGGGTTTCTGCTGCCGGTTGGAGCCATCTGCTTATGTTACTGTTTAATGGTGGCCAGGATGCGAGCAGTGGGGCTAAAAGCAGGCTGGCTTCAACGACGGCGCTCAGAGAAGAAGATCACCCGCATGGTGCTGCTAGTTGTGGCCGTGTTCGTTCTCTGCTGGATGCCCTTCTATATCATCCAGCTGGTCAGCGTTTTCCACCGTCCCCCAGACCCCATGGTGACTCAGCTTTTTGTCATCCTCAGCTACGCTAACAGCGGCGCCAATCCTATCCTGTACGGCTTTGTGTCTGACAATTTCCGGCGGTCATTCCAGCGCATTGTGTGTTTCCGCTGGCTGGAATCTGGGCTGGATGCGGAACAGGTAGATTACTGTGCTGTAGCTTTGAAGAGACAAGCAACATGTAACCCTCTGGATTTTCCCAAGGACTGTATGGCTTCTGATATGGTGTTTCGCAATGGGACATATACCTCCCGTACAACCACAATGTAGTGGTAGAGTTTTATTGTCTTAAGGTTTATAATGGGGAGATTGATATCCTTTTCATTCATACATTATAAAACTTAAACTACATAGAGTTCAAATATATCATCATTTTTTTGTAATATCCCCTGAAGTACACAGGTGTGCCATACAGAAATGGACTTGACAAAGTGTAAACTCCTTAATAAGAATTTTGCGATACGGAACACAAAGTTGAGAAAGCCAGAAGAACAACTAATGGATAAGCAGAAAATGTAAAGTTCAGAAGCTGATCTGACTGGCTGACATGTTAAGAGAAAAACTGAAAAAGATGTATTTAACTGTAAGAATCCCACAAATGTTCTGTAAGTGGGCAAGGATGTAAAGCACCAATGACTGTAAGCACAAAATGGTTATTCTTATTGACATGTATCAACTTACTTTAGGTTATAGCCAGCCCTAAGTATAAGAGGCTGCTTGGATACCCCGCAAACTAATTACAAATGTAAAATACCATGATTGTTTGTCAAAATGTAACTGTTTATTTACAAATACACCCCCAAAAAATCATCCAATGACACCCCCAAAATGCCCAAATTATACAGTTCACAGATGTATTTTAACAATTCAGATTACCTTCAGATTAATTTGGCAAAAACACAGTTATGACGACCTGTCACATTCACATAGTTACACCAGTACAACCACATTCTGATCTGCTGGCCACTGAGCAGCTCCACTGGAGCGGCTGAGGTTAAGGGCAAGGGCACCTCAGTGGTGGTGATGAGGGAGGCGCTGCTCTTTCACTTTCCCCACCAAGATTTTATCCTGCTGGTCTGGGGATTGAACTGCGCTTCTCTAACCTCTAGGTTAGCTGCCCCAAATATATTATACAAATAATATATTATATTACAAATATATTGTACATATTGTTTTTATTCAATTATTTCCAATTACTTCTATTTTGCTGTGTTTTTTACAGTCTGTGAAACTCAACACGGCTGATAAAAACTGCAGATGTTTCAAAATAAAAGCCTGTACTATTCCTATGCCATTCTGATCATACACTTTGTTAAACTTTTTATCACAGTGTCCTCACTACAATTGAACCTTTTTTTAACATAGGTTTACTTTACAATATTTTACACAATCTTCTCAAGTCCTCTTGGACTGCACTAAACCAATATTGTTTAAATTTCACCACGTTTAAATATCTCTTTCAAACTTTTAAATGTAATTGATTTTATCTTATCAATTTTATATGTAGTTGTTCTGCGGATTTGTTCAACACAAAGTTCAAACCAAAATTGTTGACAAATTGATATTTCTGAGAAAAGACAACACAGGCTTAATTTCATAGTATACTAGTGTGCGAGTTTTACTTTTCAGTAACACAGATTGATTTATTAATGTAAAAAAAACAACAACAAAAAACACTTTGGGTGTAGTACAGTGCGTTGCCTGTGTGGGGCTTGTGTTGGCCCTCGATATCCCCCAGATAGGAGAAAGGTTAAATTAAATGTGTCACTTTCTCCAGGCTTTAAAATGTTTGATTTATTTTTTCTGTGTACATTTATGTATTTGATGTATCTATATATGTTAATTGTTTGTTGGTGGACCTGTTTGAATTTGAGGTTTGTCTTTGCAAACTGGGCAAGAGCTGTTCTGCTTCAGTTGAACAACATGACAGAAATGGCTGAAAAAAATATGATGTACTGTATATGTTGAGTTCATGTTTCTAAATTTCAAACGCTCACAAAATGATCTTTTCACCCGTGATTTCACTTTGTTGTTGTTTTATGTTTAACAGTGGCTCTCTAAAATGTGAAAAATGTATTTTATAATGAAATGTTAATTTTACTTTTAAATCTGATAACAATTACTACAAAGTGTGTGGGATCAAAAACTCACAAAGAATTTGTGATCACTTGTACTCACTGTATTACCAATGTTTCTATCCTTATACCTTCATCAAGTATAATTTATATAGACAAACAGCTCCGGTACCACATATACTTCATTTTCGGTTATGCTAGTGACATGTCGGAGCCATGGATTCTAACTTGCACAAACCTTAGTCAGATAAATGACCAATGAGTCACGCTAGGGATATTCAATCTGTCTGCTCACACAATGGCTGCAATCAGGAGTGGAGCGCCCGTGCGCTGCAGCGAACGTTTCGGCTTCTCCTATATTTCTTCAGCGAGTGAATGTGTCAAGCTAGGTAGGTAATCAAACAGGAACACCAGATACTTGATGATGACGATGGTCCTTTTGTTAACAAGGGGAATGGGATGGCATCCCCCTTAAAACGCCTTCTGTGTTTATTGTGACCATGTCGACGAAGGTCACCTACACTTGTTGACTATATACACAAATATATTTGTAGCCCCTGAGACACTGTGGATTGTGTACATGTATATGTATTTTTTTTTTTTTTTTTACCAGTAATGTAAAGATCCATATTATCTTTGATTTTGGCACTTTCTTTCTTCCTTTCCTCTCCTTTGTTCATCACTAGGCTTGTTTAAGATGAGCCAGGCCTGCGCAGAATCCATCAGTGCATGCCGGTTAGATTGTGTCCGACTTGCTCTGACATCATGCACACATAGGCAACGATAACCTCACGAGATCGAGGCAGCTGCAGTTTTTAGAGCCAGGCTCTGCAGTTGCTCTCCACCGACTGTAAGACCCAGGGCATGATGGGAAATGCCTGGCTCTCAGCTGATCTAACAGCTGATTGGTTCATAAGTGACTCAACACTGACGTTTCACATACACTTTTTAATTGGAGAGGTTAAGATCGATATTTGTCTTATTTGAAGGCTTATTCTGTTAACAGAATACATGTGTGGCTGATGGTGGCGTTTAGTTGTCAGAGAGACGAAATACAAAAAGTCAATGAGACTAAAGTTCACATTACAGATTGTCTACAGTCTGTTGTATATTAACATGAGTGACAGATTGCCTGCAGATCATTTTAACAGGCTACTCTGTCAGAATCTAATCAATCGGAGACTGATCACAAACTGATATGAGTCTGATAACATTTTAATAAATCCTAATCTGACCTAACAGGATGTGAGTGTTTCTGTGACTTCTTGTACAGACTGAAGGCAGCTTCAAACGGCTGTATACTCTCCGACTTGGCCGCCGCTTTTTGTCAACGTCCCCAGCTGCTGCTGCTGCCTGCTCCCGTCCTCTTTACAAGCGAGGCACAGCTCATCTTGAACGAGCCCATTGATTGGTTCTTGCTTCCACCCTTTCTCACTCTTAATTACCTCATTAAGTTCACCTGGTGACCCCATATCAAAAGACTGCACTCCCTCTCATTCATTAGCGGTGTTGGAAACCGTTCCCTATCATGGAAATAGTGCATGTGTACCCTACATTTTACTACTGTATGTAATGCGAGCGTAGTTCCCCAGGGGAGGAGGAGGAGGAGAAGGAGAAGAAGAAGAAGAAGAAGAAGAAGAAGAAGAAGCAGAAGGACCCGCAAAAACTGATAAGGAAACATGGAGCAGGGTTTTGTTTCTTAACAGTGGAAATATAACATGCAACATCAATACAACCTTTTACTATTCTCCGGAGCACTTGGTTTGCGTATTAAAAGTATTTTTGGGGTTTGTTTACATGATGCTGGGCGTGCACGCCTCCGTCACACAAATAACCGGCGCATCTACTTACGCAACGATGTTTTCAGTGAGTGTCTGAAATCTCGTTTAGTCGGTCCCCACATAGTTGACTATTTAATAAACACTATATAGGGAATAGTGATTGGGTGAATGAGGGAACGGTTTCCAACACAGCTACTCTGTTTACCTAGCATGAGGTGGCAGTTCTGAATCATCAGCTCATGTGTGATTTTGTACGCATTTGCAACCATTTTAAGTTTTGGAAAATAAATCTTTGTTGAGTGGACTGAAGTTTCCTGGCTTACTTGTGCCTTCTAACCGATGAATACGATAAACCCTCCTAACTAACAAGAAATATTCAAATTGAGATTCAGAATCTCTTTTACAAGGGAGTCCTGGCAAGGACAGCGACAATAAAAAGTGTCACATAAAAGAATAAACAACAGACTTTTATCACATCAATTACATCAAACTGACTTATCAATGTTCAGTAACAGGACATGTGCATTCAGTGGTCAAGTAGTCCTTATGGTCTTGCATGTTTATATCAGATCAGAGGTTATCAGCAGCAGCTCCCTGGTATCCAAACAAAGTAATTAACTCTTTTTATTATGAACTTAAAACTGCACTGAGATCTTCTAATTGTTATTTAATATTTGTTAATTATTCCAATTAACAGACATAGTACCTCTACCGATGTTAAAGACTACATAGGTACATATCATATGATAGAAAAATACAATTTACAAATACAATGTCAAAGGATGAACCAGGGAAATCAACATGTTAATATCTAAAAGATGATAAGATCCATCTTATCTAAAAGTTGAAGGGGGGCTAAATCACGACATCATAAGAGGGACCTTTTTTATCAGAATACAGCATAGAAAAGCTGCTTAGAAATATAGGTAATATTGGATAGGATAGAACAACACAATGTGATTCTGCTAAATAAAACCTCACATTCATTATTAATTTCGCTTGTTTTGGAATGGAACTTTTGCTCTATTTATTTGCCCGTCCAGTGAGAGAGACTGATGGGAAATGACACAAAGTTTAAGCTATATTAAAACCCTAAAATATGTGATGGCTTTTGAGAATCTATCTGGGCTGGAGTTCATTTGATTTTTTAAGTTTTAGTCTGTTCAGAGTTCTTCTAGCTGTGGGGGAAAAGCTGTGTTTGACTCTGTGGCACTTCCCAGAGGGTAGCAAGTCAAACAGATGTTATCCTGGGTGAGTACAGTCTCTGGTGATGGTTGAGGCTCCGTTGAGGTAGCGAGTGTTAGCAATGTCTTCCAGGGAGGGGAGAGAACACGTTGATTTTTTGTGCTGTATTTATTACCCTCTGCAGAGCCTTTTTGTCTGCTGCTATACAGCCGGCATACCAGACTATAATGCAGTACACCAGGATACTCTTCTGTCATTATAACATTTATAGGGTAACTTTTTTTTTTTTCAACCTAGACCCTATTTTTTAATGTTTTTGTTTCTAAGTGACTGATGGGAACAAAAATCTTTGGAAATTGATCCAGTATTAATAGAGACCGTGATACAAGCTGCATGTAGCATTAAGGGCAGCGAACCTTCAATTTACGTCCACTAAAAGTGCTGTTTTTGCCACTGAAGTGTCTGACAACATAATGGAAATGATCCCTAGAGAGATCTTTTTTGTTTAACATATAACAATCGCTACCAATCCCACCAGACTCCATTTAAATAAACCATATTTTCAGACACTTAGAAGAATAATCTGAGCTTGTCAATGGCAGAAACAGTACTTTTAGTGGATGGAAATTGATGATGCGTATTTGCCCTGTAGTGTTACATTGCAGCCCAGTTCGCAGCTGCTGGTTACAGTGTTCTCGCTCAAAACTGGACATATTTCAAAGATGTATTGGTGTCTAAGTGACTAATGTAAAAACATTAGTCACTTAGACACCAATACATGGGAAAATAGGGTCCAGGTTGAAGAAAAATATGACATTTCCCTTTAAAGTACCCATATAATGAAAAGAAAATCACTTTTTCTGGGATTTGGGGTATTATTTTGTGTTTCTGGTGCTTCCACATGCATACAAACTTGGGAAAAAAAACATTCATGCTGTTTTGAGTGAGATACGGGTTTCTGAATGTGTCCTGCCTTCAGTCTCCGGGTGAGCTGTTCAAAATCTGCACGGCTTTCTACGTCAGAAGCCGAGACGAGGTGGCTAACCGTAGCATGCTAGCCATCGCTAGCATGCTAGGTCATTCTCAATGGCAAAACACTGCTACAACACACACTAGTTCACCATAATCTACAAAAGAACTACTTACATGTCCCTATTCTGCAGGTATTCCACGCGAAGTTGTAAGTGCGCCCTCGTTTAGAAGAAGTCTCCCGGCTAATCCTGCCTTGTACTGACTGAAGTTGTAGAAACAAACAGCTAGCTGATGTGATCCTTACCTAGCGCATGTGCAGCTCCCAACAAAGATGGGATAGAAGTGTGATGCCTCACTCTGTAGCTAAAACAGAGACCTGAACACAAAGGGTGAAAAGAGGATCTGCAGCAGTGTGCAGTACAACAAAAATATGGTGTTTTTTGAAAATTAATCCATGTAAACCTATTCTGGTACAACCTCAAAATACAATTATGAACCTGAAATGAGCATAATATGGTCACTTTAAGCTAAGGTATTGACTTTGGCATCATATTAGTGCATACATAACCTCAATAACTCCATTATTTATCTATTGGTCACACTCACACTAAAAGTAGTCTTTCTGCTTAAAGTCAGAGCAGGAAGCTTCATTCAGCACTCACTGCAGCAGCCTGTTTTCAACACAGTGGCAAAGAGAGGGAGGAGCGGCTTCTGCTCTAATGCCCGTGCACAGGTATTTGCTGATGCATTCAGAGTTCAAAATGGTTTAACTTTGTCAACCTGCCGCCGCGGCTCGCTACGGGAACCATGGCAACCACAGAAAACCACAGCAAGAGAACCATGCGGGAGCTGATTTTACTGTATCTGAGTTCTCTGGATGGATCACCTCCTCACCAGCAGAGAAGAGACATCAATGACTATTTGGCATCTTGGAGGCTTCCAGTAAAGAGCCTGAAGTTCTCACTCCAGGCACGTTTGCAGTGTTCCAGATTCTGACAGGCTGACAAATCAAATTCATGATTTTATATGAAATTCCAGCAGCAGGCTGGAGGCTGGTATCTCATGAGACACACACACACACACACACACACACTGTATTATCCAGTCCAGTTTCTGTAGTTGACATGAATCAATCAAGAGGCACGTTGCAGCTTGAAATATTTTCTGAGAGCTTACATCACTACTAGGCTTCAGTCCATTATGATAATGGCCCATGTGTTACACTGCAGTCAAGCCTCTAATGTACTGTACAAAGTAACAAAGCAGCTTTTAGAGATTTAGAAATGAAGCACATATTTTGAGCCCCATGTTGTGTTTCCAAAGAGACACCTAATACATCAGACATTTCACAAAGCCCCTTTAGGCTCATGTCTTGGTTTTACATGTTTTATGTTAAAATGTTTTATGCCACTTCATTTTCTAAATGGCATGCTTAAAAGGTGCCACACAGAGAGGTGGGACCATGGTAATCCCAGTCTAATGCATTCACTTTAATCAATTAAGCCCTCAGGTCCCTGCTATTCCTCCAACTATTTGCTTTGTCAGTGTTCTGGTGTCAAAATTGTTTTTCTTGAAAAAAGCTTTAATGGATCTTTAGAGACCCCAGGTCTCCCCCCCCCCCAACATAATAGCATGGTGCACACTAGGCAACAGTAATGTAATGAGTAATGCAACATAGCAGAATAGCTCTGCAGTAAGAACAGAACCTGTACCACAGGTTCATATTTTATGCTATGAGTATGCTATAACATGACGTGAAGATTTGTGGCAATGTGAACCTGCTGTGGCAAGTTCACATTGCGATGGCGAAGACCCACCCTACTTCCTGAGTAGACAGGAACAGTCAATTCAATTCAATTTTATTTATAGTATCAAATCATAACAGAGTTATCTCGAGACACTTTTATATCTTTAATGCACGCTTGAAGTTTAGCTAACTGACCGATATAATTGGGTGTCGTCTGCGTAACAGTGAAAGTTAATTGAGTGTTTCCTAAAAATATTGCCTAGAGGAAGCATATATAAGGAAAATAGAAATGGTCCAAGCACTGAGTCTTGAGGAACGCCATGGCTAATTTTAGCGTAATTGGAGGGTTTATCGTTAATGTTAACAAATTGGGATAGCTCAGAGAAATAGGACTTAAACCAGCTAAGTGCGAATCGCCAACTAAGTGTTCCAATCTCTGTAACAGGATGGTATGGTCAATAGTGTCGAATGCAGCACTGAGATCTAATAAAACAAGTATGGAGACAAGTCCTTTGTCAGCAGCAGTTAGAAGGTCGTTAGTAATTTTCACCAGTGCCGTCTCTGTGCTATGATGCATTCTAAATCCTGACTGAAAGTCTTCAAATAGACTATTCCTATGTAGAAAGTCACATAATTGGTTAGCGACTACCTTCTCAAGAATTTTGGGGAGAAAGGGAAGGTTAGATATAGGTCTATAGTTGGCTAAGACTTTAGGATCGAGGGTAGGTTTTTTCAGAATAGGTTTTATCACAGCTACTTTAAATGACTGCGGTACATGACCTGTTAATAAAGACATATTGATTGTGTCTAGTATTGGTGTTAACCACGGGTAGTGCTTCTTTAAGTAGCCTCGTTGGAATGGGGTCTAAGAGACCTTTAACATTAATTGTTGAAGGTCTATAGGATAAAAGCAGCATAAGTATGTATCAGGTCTTATCATTCTCTCCAGTCCTCCTGCACCCAATGGAGACCTGTTGAGGGCAAAAGGTGATGAATTTTATCTCTAATTGTTATAATTTTATCATTAAAGAAGGTCATGAAGTCATCACTACTCAGAGCTACAGGAATAGAATGCTTAGTAGAGCGGTGGCTATCTGTCAGCCTGGCTACAGTGCTGAAAAGAAACCTTTGGTTGTTCTTATTTTCTTCTATTAGTGTTGAGTAATAGTCTGATCTGGCAATTCTGAGGGCCTTCCTATAATTTTTCAGACTATCTTGCCAATCTACACGAGATTCTTCCAGTTTGGTGGAACGCTATTTACTTTCAAGTTTTCGTGAGATTTGTTTTAATTTGCGAGTTTGGGAGTTATACCAAGGTGCTAATTTCCTTTGCTTCATCGTCTTCTTTTTGAGGAGGAGCGACCGAGTCCAAAGTTGTCCGTAGGCAGGCCTTAGCAGCGTCTATGAAATTATCAAGTTGGGAGTGACTGAAGTTAACATAAAGGTCCTCTGTTATATTAAGGCCCGACATTGAGTTAAATGCTGTTGGAATATCTTCCTTAAATTTAGCTATAGCACTGTCAGATAGGCATCTAGTGTAGAAACTTTTATATATTGATGAAATGAAGCTACCTTATATAATGAAGCTACCTAGGATTACTGGCATGTTTAGAAGTCCAAACAGAAGTAACAGAGAGTCCACTGGTTACAGGAATGAGGCAGAGACAAGGGTGCAGGCAGGCAGACAGGTACCAATTCATAGTGCATCGGACAGGTACTTCAGAGAGTTGCACAATAACACATCGTGGTTAAACTGTCCTGCCTGCTTAATTGTCTCCTCAATTGAGTCATCAAGGTCTCCCAAACCTTCTTCATGTATATGAAATGAGATGTGCTGCTCCTGACTTTTTCCTTAACAGGTGGCTTTTGGGTGTGAAAGGCTCTGTAAGTACTTAGTGAGGTGGGTGAGGGGCGAAGTTGTGATGTTTCAACACCACTCTGATTGAAAGGTTTTAAATGTTTAAATGTTTTTAATTCTTATTTTCCCATACTTATCCTTACTGATTTTTGATATGTGTAAGATGTAGCCTATAACCCAGTACAATATGTAGATAAACATTAAATATAAAGGCCTACATTGAGAGATATCAATGAGTTTGAAAAAAATAACGCTTTTGGATTTGAACTGAATAAAAAAGGGACAATTGGATTTATGTTTTGTTGATACACTATTGTAAAAGCTTTACAAGCAAATAGAATTAAGGCTTAAACATGAAAGATATTTTCTATTCCATACACCGGAAGAGAAAACATTTGTGTTCATTTACTGGCCAGAGACGCATAGTTGGAAATGAGTCATGGCCACACTGAAATAACCTTTTCTTTCTTTCAACAATTTTACAGTCTAATGGCCTATTAAAATGACACAGACAGAAACGCACTCTGTTTTGCATCATGTACTTTTGACCTGTTTGGTATGAGTACAAATTACTTAAAAGAGATATTTTTCAACCTGGACCCTATTTTCCCATGGATTTTTGTCTAAGTGACTTATGTGAATAGGAATCTTTGAAATGGTATAGTATTGAGCGAAAACGTGAACCGAGCTGCACTGGAACCCTATATGGCAATAGCAACCCTCCAATGTATGTCCACAAAGTGGTTGTTCTTGCTGCAGACTCAGATTGTCATTATAAGTGTCTGACCTCATTAACTCTGCACTGTCTGCAGCTCTCCACCAGGGGCGATTCCAGGATGTTTTAAGTGGGGTGGCACAGGGGGAGGGACCAATAATCAGTCAGGGGCATGGCATCAGAATACAGCATAGAAAATCTGTATAGAAATGTAATTATGCAAAAATAAAACATCATATTAATTTCACTTTTTTTTTCATTTTAAACTAATTGTAAATCCAAACACAATACACATTTTCTGTCTGCCACTTTTTTTTTCATTTTAAACTAATTGTAAATCCAAACACAATACACATTTTCTGTCTGCCACTTTTTTTAAAACAATTCCAGTGCTGGTTCCATGGTATCAGAATTTTGGATAGCCATCATGGAAACATGAATTGGTCACGTGACAAGGGCTGGGAAGATTGGCAGAACAGACAGCCAAGTGACAGTACTTTGAACCAATGGAAATCACAATTGTCAGATTGACAGCACTCTAGCCTAATAGATCAGGGGGGAAATCATATTTCTCGACATTGTGTTGGCACAATTTTGAAATGTGCAATTAAAAATCTTTTAGACACAAAGCAACGCTTTCTGTAATCCATACAACAAACTCTCCCCGGCACTCCGCTGTCCAACTCTCACACTTGCATTCCATACTGCTGTCTTACGGCAAAAAGTCAACTTGTGAGATTTCAGAACAAGACCCTCTTTCCATCTTTCAATGTGAGCCTGTCACTGGCCAAAAGAAGCACTTTTAGTGGACATGTCTCTATTGCCCCATAGGATTGCATTGCAGCTCGGATTACAGCGTTCTCGCCCAAAACTGGACCAATTAAAAAAAAAAATCACAGTCCAAAGGCAGAAAATCCCCTTTAAAGCCTGAAATATATTCTACATAAACAAAAAAGACAACACATGGCACACTCCAGGTTTTACACCACACATTAAGTGGAGATTAAGCTACACAGAGAAACACTTGGCACATGTAAAATCAACTTTGTGTAACCTGAAGAGGTTACAAACCCTATCACAAGAGAAAGACGTTAACATTGGATGATTCTACATGCTGACATGCATGATCCATGTCTATAATGCAACAAGAAGAATGCATAGCCAAGATTAAGGTGCACTCTATGGCCCAAGATAATTCATAGTCATTCGTAAAACGCAATGGGTGATAGAAGAAAGAAGAAAATGTAGTGTCTTGTTCATGGCAGGAGGTCAGGCTTCAATGACTGCGATCTGGGATACAGAGAGTATGGACCCAAGATTCCGCTAAAGGTCATAAATAAAATTAAATTGAATCCATATGCTATAGTGAAAATGTTGGTTGCTGTTTTGTTAACTAAGGTAAGCTTTCTCCCTGCTATGCATTCCTGCCGGATCCTGTTCCACTGTCTCCAAGGGGGGTCACAAGCTTTTCTACTGGGGAAGGAGGAGGACCAAGAGACCGAGATGAGGGCAGCATTAGCAACTATCTGTAGGTACGTGAGTAGGGAGCTGTCTCCAAACTCAGGGGTCAACTCAAGGTCAGGTCTAGCAGTGGCTCCAAGGGGCCAACGACCGCACGGGCAACCACTATATCCACTTTAAACAAAAAGCTTGAACGTGCCGAGGGTGAGGACGTTTAAAATCAGCTTAGTAGGGGCCATCTAGGGACTACGGGACAAAGATTCAGGAGAAAATGTAAAAATGTAAATGATAAGGCAAAGAAGAAAAATAACAATATAAGTGCTAAAAATAAGTGCTCAGGTAAAAACCATGCAAAGAAAACCCACACAATATGATAATAAGTTCTGCTAAAAGTAGATATGTGCTGCGATAAAATTCATGCCAAAGGATAAAATATTAAAAAGAATATTAATATTTACAAGGATAAGCAAATAAGCTGAATCCAGGACATTTATTATCCTATATAAATGTCCTGAATAATGCTGTGAGTTTTTTAAACATTCCTGTGGTTGGCGGAAGAGTGATATTTTGAAATAAATACATGAATTTAGTCAATATGTTAATTTTGAATATATTTATTTTCCCAAAACCCTGCTTTTCGATGATGTTCATGTCACGCAACATTTTTCAACTTTCTGCTAAGATATGTGACTTTTTTGCAACGAAAATGTTATAATATAAATAATATTTTGCGTGGAAATTGGCAATTTATGCGGCAAAAGTGCGGCGTATTTGAAAAAATGCAGCCCCCACATAAATATGCAGACTTTGGCTGATTATGCATTAAATTATGCGATCACATAATCACGTTTTTCTGGAGGGACTGATTAACTTGTATGAAAACTATTGTTTCAAGTTGTGATACTTTTACTCGAAGTGGAATTATTTAAGTAGTTAGGATTAGCAACAGAGCACAAGAATCCATGTCTGCTCACCGCCATTACTGAAAGTCCCCAGTTGGTAACTTTTTTTTTCACCAATTATCTGTGTGCTGTGCTGTCAGGATATAGTGACAGTTTCAGCAAATTTGACAAAGTTACTGCTAAAGCTAGCGAAACTTCAAGTCTTGAGATCAGAATTCAGAATGTTTTACATCACTCCATCAACCAAAATAAATACACAACTATTGAACATTTTAGTGGTGAATGCATGTCAACAGACGTTATGACTAAACAGAAGTCATGACTAATGAGTTTCTCTTCAATTTTGCTTTCTTTTGTGCAGGATACAGTTGTTCCTCAGTACTCTGAAATTCTGATTTTATTCAGCAGATATGCCACATTCTCTTTAAAGCAGCAGCACAGCAGACAGAAACATGCCTCATGTCACCTCGGGGAAAGTATCCTGTCAAGCTAAGTGACAAAAGAACACGAACAGAACAGGAGGCATCTCTGGCACATAAATAATGTAGTATATGGAGAATACACTGCCACTGCAAAGCTCAGAATTCAAATCCACAGCCCCAGCAGAGCCATAAAGAGTTGGATTTAGAATTATACTGGGATGGCTTATTAATGTGCAAATGCACATAATCTGCACAAACCTTTACATGGCTGTAATTAACCTGCACTTGTCCCACATGTAGGTTATTAAAAAGGCATGTTGCCATTCTAGTTGAGATCTATCATTTTAGTTTACAAACAAAAGAGGCCACCAGCTGGCAACAGACAAAAAGTGTGGTTTTAGTGGCACCGAGTACGTTTACTCTACAGTTTAAGGTCAGTGGCTGATATAATAGTTATAGCATGATGTTTTAAATATGCTTGGCTTAACAGGCGACTGTGTGGGGAAAACAATAAAACTGCCCAAATTGTTTGGCAATGAAAGGGAATGGCATGAATTTGTGTAGCTAATTGGCTTTTCCACACTGCAATATGATTGGCTGTTTGCCATGAACTATTGTCATCATTTGCATGTAGCTAAAAAAAGACTGGGGTCACAATGAACGATGTGGATTATCTTCCACAGCACAAATTTTAACATCTTGGTACCCACCAACCACTGTGTATACTGTAGTTTCACACCAAAACACTGGTAAGAATAATCAGATTTGAACACAGAGTGGTTCTCTAGAAAACATACCTGACGGTAATTGGGAGTGGATGGTAATTGGTCAGGAACAGGCTTTCAGGACCTCAAGCTTCTAAAATAACACATCCTAGATCTGAATGAATGAAATAATCTTATTAAATACTTTTTTCTTTACATAGTTGAATGTGCTGACAACAAAATCACACAAAAATGATCAATGGAAATCAAATTTATCAACCCATGGAGGTCTGGATTTGGAGGCACACTCAAAATTAAAGTGGAAAACCACACCACAGGTTGATCCAACTTTGATGTAATGTCCTTAAAACAAGTCAAAATGAGGCTCAATAGTGTGTGTGGCCTCCACGTGCCTGTATGACCTCCCTACAACACCTGGGCATGCTCCTGATGAGGTGGCGGATGGTCTCCTGAGGGATCTCCTCCCAGACCTGGACTAAAGCATCCGCCAACTCCTGGACAGTCTGTGGTGCAACGTGGCGTTGGTGGATGGAGCGAGACATGATGTCCCAGATGTGCTCAATTGGATTCAGGTCTGGGAAACGGGCGGGCCAGTCCATAGCATCAGTGCCTTCCTCTTGCAGGAGCTGCTGACACACTCCAGCCACATGAGGTCTAGCATTGTCTTGCTTTAGGATGAACCCAGGGCCAACCGCACCAGCATATGGTCTCACAAGGGGTCTGAGGATCTCATCTCGGTACCTAATGGCAGTCAGGCTACCTCTGGCGAGAACATGGAGTGCTGCGTGGCCCCCCAAAGAAATGCCACCTCACACCATACCGCCAAACCGGTCATGCTGGAGGATGTTGCAGGCAGCAGAACGTTCTCCACGGTGTCTCCAGACTCTGTCACGTCTGTCACATGTGCTCAGTGTGAACCTGCTTTCTCTTGCTTGCTCTGTGAAGAGCACAGGGCGCCAGTGGCAAATTTGCCAATCTTGGTGTTCTCTGGCAAATGCCAAACGTCCTGCACGGTGTTGGGCTGTAAGCACAACCCCCACCTGTGGACGTTGGGCCCTCATAGCACCCTCATGGAGTCTGTTTCTGACCGTTTGAGCAGACACACGCACATTTGTGGCCTGCTGGAGGTCATTTTGCAGGGCTCTGGCAGTGCTCCTCCTGCTCCTCCTTGCACAAAGGCGGAGGTAGCAGTCCTGTTGCTGGGTTGTTGCCCTCCTACGGCCTCCTCCACGTCTCCTGATGTACTGGCCTGTCTCCTGGTATCACCTCCATGCTCTAGACACTATGCTGACAGACACAGCAAACCTTCTTGCCACAGCTCGCATTGATGTGCCATCCTAGATGAGCTGCACTACCTGAGCCACTTGTGTGGGTTGTAGACTCCGTCTCATGCTACCACTAGAGTGAAAGCACCGCCAGCATTCAAAAGTGACCAAAACATCAGCCAGGAAGCATAGGAACTGAGAAGTGGTCTGTGGCAGAGATGGCAAAAGTACTCACTTCTCGTACTTAAGTCGAAGTACAGATACTTGTGTTAAAAAATACTCTGGTAAAAGTAGAAGTACTGATTTAACTTATTTACTCAAGTAAAAGTAACAAAATACAGGCTTGGAAATGTACTTAAAGTATAAAAGTAAAAGTAGCCTTGCGAATGACAACCATTTTTTATGCAAAGCTACCTGGACCACAAATGTTACTAGAGTGCAAGCTGAGAAACTTCAGTAGACATGGAGAAAAGGCTCTTTATATATATGCCATTGTCTACATTTTAAATGAATGTCAGCCAATAGGCCTAAAACATCACATATGATTATTGTGACAGAGACTGGGACTCCAGGTTAATACGATTCTTACTGAGTAGCAAGATATGAATTCAATTGTGATTCTGTGATAATTCACAGATCCAGTTCCTTTTTTAATCTTCCCCTTTACATTTAAAGGAATCTACATGTAATTTCCGCATACTTTTAGAGTACAACTAACGGATGGCAACAGTGTATTAGAAATAAACTGACAGCTAGTAAATCTTTGAACATGGAGTGCTAATGATAATAAATGTAATATGTCAGGCTCACAATTTTTACAATGAAGTGCTATACAAGTTGGAGAAATTACAAATTCAATGTGCATTCTATTACATTTTTTTATTGATATGCATATAGACATCCAGCAAAAGAAAAATGGCAAGTGATGTATGCCTTCAAATCTGTAGATGTGCATGGATTTTTCCTGAATCCCTTAAAGGAACACGCCGACTTATTGGGAATTTAGCTTATTCACCGTAACCCCCAGAGTTAGACAAGTCGATACATACCCTTCTCATCTCCGTGCGTGCTGTAATGCTGTCTGGACGGCTCCAGCGGCATCAGGCCAGCACAGAACATGCAGATGAATGGTTCCAGCAATCCTACTGCTCGAATAAGTGACAAAATAACCCCAACATGTTCCTATTTACATGTTGTGATTTTAGAGTCTGGCGTGTACAAAAACAACGTAACATGAGACACAGCCACCTTCTAACCGTAAACAAGCCGGGAACTATATTCTCAGACCGGCTTGCTGCGAGCATATCACTCCGCCAAAGTACTATATTCTTCCGCCTAAGAATATAGTTCCCGGCTTGTTTACGGTTAGAAGATGGCTGTGTCTCATGTTATGTTGTTTTTTGTACACGCTGTGACTCTATAAATCACAACATGTAAATAGGAACATGTTGGCGTTATTTTGTCACAATTTGGAGCAGTAGGATTACTGGAACCATTCACCTGCAGGATCTGTGCTAGGCTAAGCTAACGCTGGAGCCGTCAGACAGCATTACAGCACGCACAGAGATGAGAAGGGTATGTATGGACTTGTCTAACTCTGGGGGTTACGGTGAATAAGCTAAAGTCCCAATAAGTTGGCGTGTTCCTTTAAAGAACTTGGGAGCAACTAGGGTATACAGACCTTCTGTATAGTGGAACGTGTCATAACGTAATTGTGTACAGAACACATATACACACCATCTGTAATGCTTAACGTGTCATAACATAATTGTGTGTAGGACAGCAAGTGAGTGAAAAAACGTGTTTTTAGATACAGTATATTTACACACAAATATGATACACTTTTCTTTATAAAATCACATAAAGTCACACTGGTGAAAAGTCTTGAGCAAAAAGACTTTTCCATGGAGAGCAGGAGCTCAGGGATTAAGGCAAATCTCAGGGACAGGGAGAGAGAGACCGCAAGTGATCACATGTATACCTCAAAGTCTGTGTGTGCTTGATGTTGGGTGAAACCCTAAGACCCTTCAAAACCTGTGGAATAACTTCCAAGGTATAATTAACATAACAACCAGAACCTTTTTTTAATTCAATACAATTTTATTTATAGTATCAAATCATAACAGAGTTATCTCAAGACACTTTACAGATAGAGTAGGTCTAGACCACACTCTATAATTTACAAAGCCCCAACAATTACAGTAATTCCCTCAAGAGAAAAAAAAAAAACTCCCTTTTAGAAAGAAACCTCGGCAGACCCAGACTCTTGGTAGGTGGTGTCTGACGGGGCCGGTTGGGGGTGTGATGGCAATAATAATCGCATTAAAGATAGTGGAACAGTGACTTTGAAGGTAGTCGTTGTAGTTCATGTCACTGCGGGATGAAACGTGGCGCTGCAGAGCATGGGTGGGTGCAGCGGACGCAGCAGGACGCGGCCAGGCGTTGAAGGGAATCGCAGAGCATAGCTCTGCGAAGAAGAAACATAAGGACTCCGGGGAGTAAACTCCCCAGAGATAGGTTAGTAACAAGCAGTTCTGGGACAGGATGCATATAAAAGGAAACAAATGAAAACATTGATGAGAGGCTGTACTGGCCTGCCTCCCTCTACTCACACTATATTATTGATTATATGATCAATAAATCTGATGACTACGAAGAGAAGCAGGTGGGCCGGGTTAGGCGGACGCTGCAACTCCTCACTTCTTAACTATAAGCTTTATCAAAGAGGAGAGTTTTCAGTTTATTCTTAAATGAGGTGATGGTGTCTGCCCCCCTAACCCAGACTGGGAGCTGGTTCCACAGGAAAGGAGCCTGGTGGCTGAAGGCTCTTGCTCCCATTCTAGTTTTGGAGACTCTAGGAACCACAAGTAACTCTGCATTCTGGGAGCGCAGTGCTCTAGTGGGACAATAAGGTACTAAGAGCTGTTCTAGATAGGATGGTGCTTGACCATTTAGGGCTTTGTAGGTCAGGAGAAGGACTTTAAAGTCAATCCTGAGTTTCACAGGAAGCCAATGCAGAGTAGCTAAAACAGGAGAAATATGATCTCTTTTCTTAGTTCTTGCGAGAACACTTGCTGCAGCATTCTGGATCAGCTGGAAAGTCTTAAGGGACTTATTTGAGCAACCTGACAGTAGGGAATTATAATAGTCCAGCCTGGAAGTAACGAATGCATGGACCAGTTTTTCAGCATCGTTTTGAGACAGGATATTCCTAATTTTGGCAATGTTACGAAGATGAAAAAAGGCTGTTCTCGATGATTGTTTTAGATGGGCGTTAAAGGATATGATCAAAAATAACTCCTAGATTTCTGACAGTAGTGCTGGAGGCCAGGACAACACCATCCAGAGTAGCTATATCTTTAGATAATGAAGTTCGGAGGTGTTTAGGGCCCAGCACAATAACTTCAGTTTTGTTACAGTTTAACATCAGAAAATTATAGGTCGTCCAGGATTTTATATCTTTTATACATGCTTGAAGTTTAGCTAACTGACTTGTTTCGTCTGGTTTGATTGATAAGTATAATTGGGTGTCGTCCGCATAGCAGTGATAGTTAATTGAGTGTTTCCTAATGATATTACCAAGAGGAAGCATATATAAGGAGAATAAAATTGGTCCAAGCACTGAGCCTTGTGGAACGCCATGTTTAACTTTTGCGTACTTAGAGGATTTATCATTAACATTAACAAATTGAGACCGATCAGAGAAATAAGACTTAAACCAGCTTAGTGCAATTCCTTTAATTCCGACTAATAAAACAAGTATGGAGACAAGTCCTTTGTCTGCAGCAGTTAGAACGTTGTTAGTAATTTTCACCAGTGCCGTCTCTGTGCTATGATTCTTTCTAAATCCTGATTGAAAGTCTTCAAATAAACTGTTGCTATGGAGAAAATCACATAACTGATTAGCAACTACTTTCTTAAGGATCTTGGAGAGAAAGGGAAGGTTAGATATAGGTCTATAGTTTGCTAAGACCTCAGGATCGAGGGTGGGTTTTTTCAAAAGAGGTTTTATCACAGCTACTTTAAATGACTGCGGTACATGACCTGTTAATAGAGACATATTGATCATATCTAGTAGAGAGGTGTTAACCACGGGTAATGCTTCTTTGAGTAGCCTCGTTGGGATGGGGTCGCTCAAGATACCTTTACCATTAGTTGTTGAAGGTCTTCTCCGTGAACCATCACCTTATCGTGGTGGAGAGGTTTGTGTGTCTCTGTGAACCTGAGGGCTGTGTTGTCTGGAGCTTTGTGCTCCTGGTAGGGTCTCCCAAGGCAAAGTGGTCTCAGGTGAGGGGCCAGACAAAGAATGGTTCAAAAACCCCAATGAATAAACAAGGTAGAGATGGAGTGACCCTGCCCGGAGGAAGCCCGGGGCCCCCGTCTGGAGCCAGGCCCAGACGGCGGGCTCGTCGGCGAGCGCCTGGTGGCCGGGTTTGTCATGGAGCCCGGCCGGGCACAGCCCGAACAAGCTACGTGGCTCCCATCTCTCCAGCCCATGGGCCCACCACCTGTGGGAGGAACCACTGGGGTCGGGTGCGCTGCCACATGGGTGGCAGTGAAGGTCAGGGGCCTCGACGGACCAGACCCGGGCAGCAGACGCTGGCTCTGGGGACGTGGAACGTCACCTCTCTGTGGGGGAAGGAGCCGGAACTGGTGCGGGAGGTGGAGCGCTACCGCTTAGATCTGGTGGGGCTTACCTCTACACACAGTCTTGGTTCTGGAACCGTACTCCTGGATAGGGGTTGGACTCTTTTCTTCTCCGGAGTTGCCCAGGGTGTGAGGCGCCGGGCGGGTGTGGGGATACTCACAAGCCCCCGGCTGAGCGCCGCTACGTTGGAGTTTACCCTGGTGGACGAGAGGGTCGCCTCCCTACGCCTGCGGGTTGTGGGGGGGAAAACTCTGACTGTTGTTTGTGCATATGCACCAAACAGGAGTTCGGAGTATTCGGCCTTCTTGGAGACCTTGACTAAAGTCCTGCATGGGGCTCCAGTGGGGGACTCCATTGTTCTGCTGGGGGACTTCAACGCGCACGTGGGCAATGATGGAGACACCTGGAGAGGCGTCATTGGGAGGAACGGCCTCCCTGATCTAAACCAGAGTGGTTGTTTGTTGTTGAACTTCTGTGCTAGTTATGGATTGTCTATAACAAACACCATGTTCGAACATAGGGATGCTCATAAGTGTACCTGGTACCAGAGCACCCTAGGCCGAAGGTCAATGATCGATTTTATAATTGTTTCATCTGATCTGAGGCCGTATGTTTTGGACACTCGGGTGAAGAGAGGGGCAGAACTGTCAACCGATCACCATCTGGTGGTGAGTTGTGTCAGGGGGTGGGGGAAGACTCTGGACAGACCTGGTAAGCCGAAACGTGTAGTGCGGGTAAATTGGGAACGTCTGGAGGAGGCCCCTGTCCGACAGACTTTCAACTCACACCTCCGGCGGAGCTTTTCGTGCATCCCTGTGGAGGCTGGGGGCATTGAACCCGAGTGGACAATGTTCAAAGTTTCCATTGCTGAAGCTGCGGCGTGGAGCTGTGGTCGTAGGGTCTTCGGTGCCTCAAGGGGCGGTAACCCACGAACACCGTGGTGGACACCGGTGGTCAGGGAAGCCATCCGACTGAAGAAGGAGTCTTTCCGGGATATGTTATCCCAGAGGACTCCGGAGTCAGTTGCAGGGTACCGAAGGGCCCGAAGGGCTGCAGCCTCTGCCGTGAAAGAGGCAAAGCAGCGGGTGTGGGAGAAGTTTGGAGAAGACATGGAGAAGGACTTTCGGTCGGCACCAAAGTGCTTCTGGAAAACTGTTCGCCACCTCAGGAGGGGGGGGGGAACCATCCAAGCTGTGTACAGTAAGGATGGGACACTGTTGACCTCAACTGAGGAGGTAATAGGGCGGTGGAAGGAGCACTTTGAGGAACTCCTGAATCCGACTAATACGCCCTCTATGTTAGAGGCAGAGCTGGAGGATAACGGGGATTGTCGTCGATTTCCCAGGCGGAAGTCACTGATGTAGTCAAACAACTCCACAGTGGCAAAGCCCCGGGGATTGATGAGATCCGTCCAGAAACGCTCAAGGCTCTGGGTGTGGAGGGGCTGTCCTGGTTGACACAACTCTTCAACATTGCGTGGAAGTCTGGAACAGTGCCAAAGGAGTGGCAGACTGGGGTGGTGGTTCCCTTTTAAAAAGGGGGGACCAGAGGGTGTGTGCCAATTACAGGGGTATCACACTTCTCAGCCTCCCTGGTAAAGTCTACTCCAAGGTGCTGGAAAGGAGGGTTCGGCCGATAGTCGAACCTCGGGTTGAGGAGGAACAATGCGGATTCCGTCCTGGTTGTGGAACAACGGACCAGCTCTTCACTCTCGCAAGGATCCTGGAGGGAGCCTGGGAGTATGCCCAACCGGTCTACATGTGTTTTGTGGATTTGGAGAAGGCGTATGACCGGGTCCCCGGGAGATACTGTGGGAGGTGCTGCGGGAGTATGGGGTGAGGGGGTCTCTACTCAGGGCCATCCAATCTCTGTACGACCAAAGTGAGAGCTGTGTCCGGGTTCTCGGCAGTAAGTCGGACTCGTTTCAGGTGAGGGTTGGCCTCCGCCAGTGCTGCGCTTTGTCACCAATCCTGTTTGTAATATTTATGGACAGGATATTGAGGCGTAGTCGTGGTGGGGAGGGGTTGCAGTTCGGTGGGCTGGGGATCTCATCGCTGCTCTTTGCAGATGATGTGGTCCTGATGGCATCGTCGGCCTGTGACCTTCAGCACTCACTGGATCGGTTCGCAGCCGAGTGTGAAGCGGTTGGGATGAGGATCAGCACCTCTAAATCGGAGGCCATGGTTCTCAGCAGGAAACCGATGGAATGCCTTCTCCAGGTAGGGAATGAGTCCTTACCCCAAGTGAAGGAGTTCAAGTACCTTGGGGTTTTGTTCGCGAGTGAGGGGACAATGGAGCGGGAGATTGGTCGGAGAATCGGCGCAGCGGGTGCGGTATTATATTCAATCTATCGCACCGTTGTGACGAAAAGAGAGCTGAGCCAGAAGGCAAAGCTCTCGCTCTACCGGTCAGTTTTCATTCCTACCCTCACCTATGGTGATGAAGGCTGGGTCATAACTGAAAGAACGAGATCCAGGGTACAAGCGGCCGAAATGGGTTTCCTCAGGAGGGTGGCTGGCGTCTCCCTTAGAGATAGGGTGAGAAGCTCAGTCATCCATGAGGAGCTCGGAGTAGAGCCGCTGCTCCTTCGCGTCGAAAGGAGCCAGTTGAGGTGGTTCGGGCATCTGGTAAGGATGCCCCCTGGGCGCCTCCCTAGGGAGGGGTTCCAGGCACGTCCAGCTGGGAGGAGGCCTCGGGGAAGACCCAGGACTAGGTGGAGGGATTATATCTCCAACCTGGCCTGGGAACGCCTCGGGATCCCCCAGTCGGAGATGGTTAATGTTGCTCGGGAAAGGGAAGTTTGGGGTCCCCTGCTGGAGCTGCTCCCCCCGCGACCCGACACTGGATAAGCGGACGAAGATGGATGGATGGATGGATGGATGGATGGATGGATGGATGGTCTATAGGATAAAAACAGTCTAAGTATATGTCAGGTCTAGTCATTCTTTCTAGCAGTCCTGCGTTGAAAGGTGAACCATCAGAAGTTGAGGGCCAAAGGTGATGAATTTTATCTCTAATTTTTATAATTTTATCATTAAAGAAGCTCATGAAGTCATCACTACTCAGAGCTAGAGGAATAGATGGCTCAGTAGAGCTGTGACTATCTGTCAGCCTGGCTACAGTGCTGAAAAGAAACCTTTGGTTGTTCTTGTTTTCTTCTATTAATGATGAGTAATAGTCTGATCTGGCATGTCTGAGGGCCGTCCTATAGGTTTTCAGACTGTCTTGCCAGTCCAAACGAGACTCTTGCATTTTGGTGGAGCGCCATTTACTTTAAAGTTTTCGCGAGTTTTGCTTTAATTTACTTTTTGAGAGTTATACCAAGGTGCTAGTTTCCTTTGCTTCATCTTCTTTTTGAGTGGAGCAACAGAGTCTAAAGTAGTCCGTAGGCAGGCCGTAACACCATCTACACAATTGTCGATTTGAGAGGGACTAAAGTTTACATAAAGGTCCTCTGTTGTATTAAAACAAGGTAATGAGTTTAGTGCTGTTGGAATGTCTTCCTTAAATTTAGCTATAGCACTGTCAGATAGGCATCTAGTATAGTAGCTTTTATTTAATTTTGTATAATCGGGTATTAAGAATTTGAAAGTAATTAAGAAGTGGTCTGATAATAAAGAATACATCTTCAATTTTGATACCATATGCCAGCACGAGGTCGAGGGTGTGGTTAAAACAGTGCGTGGCCTCATGCACACTCTGACTGAAGCCAATAGAATCTAGTAGTGAGTTGAAAGCAGTAGTAAGGCTATTGCTGTCAACATCCACATGGATATTAAAATCGCCTACAATAAGTACTTTGTCTGATTTAAGGACTACACATGATAAAAACTCTGAGAATTCAGATAAAAATTCAGAATACGGACCTGGAGCTCGGTAGACAACAACAAATATAATTGGCTGTACTGATTTACGTGTTGGATGTTGACGATTAAGAACAAGGCTTTCAAAAGAGTTATAATTTAGTTTAGGTTTAGGATTAATTAACAGGCTTGAATCAAATATGGCTGCAACTCCCCCTCCTCGGCCTGAGCCTCTAGGAATTTGAGTATTAATATGACTGGGAGGAGTTGCTTCATTTAGACTAATATATTCTTCATGGCCCAGCCAGGTTTCAGTAAGACAGAATAGATCAATTTGATTATCAGATATCAATTCGTTTATTAGTACTGTTTTAGAAGACAGAGATCTGATATTTAGTAATCCACATCTAATTTTCCTATCCTTTTCTATCATTGCAGTGGTAGTTTTAATTCCAATTAGGTTGTTAAGTATTGCCCCTCTCTTGGTTACCTTTGATTTAACTGATCTTAGTCGAGGAACAGACACCGTCTCATTTTCTTTTGGGACAGGCTGTGGCTGGCGTGAACTGGATGCTAAATTGACTATGTTTGCAGTCAACTTCTTATTACTTAGGGGCTTCACCACTTTGTATGGTCTGTTGTTGATTATAATTGGAATAGTACTAGTACTACATGTTACTGGAATAGCACTAGTACTACATGTTACTGGAATAATACTAGTACTACATGTTATCCTGCAGAAAACATTTTCAGATTCATCCACTTGTATAGTGCTATCAGGATCAATACCTGGGGGACATGAATGTGATATTTTCAACAGAATGTCAATACTTGCCTTTCAGTGTGGTCGTTATGTTGTCAGATAGCATCCTGGCTCTGTGTCGGTTTGGGTGGAGACCATCATGCTTCAGGAGGTTCGGCATTTCCCAGAACAAGTTGAAGTTGTCGACATAGGGAATGCTCAGGGAAGTGCAGAGTGGTTCCAGCCAGGTGTGGAGCCAGAACAGTCTGGACCATCTCTCCACACCCTTCCTGTAGGTAGGTAGGGGCCCAGAGATGACAATCCGTTTACCTGTGCCCATCAGGGTGGAGAGGAGAGTGGTGAAGTTTTTCTGGAGTGCTATCGACCGTCTCTCTCTGATGTCGTTTGTGCCCACATGCACGATGATGTTGTTGACCTTGGCGTGGCGGGTGAGGATGCCGGGAAGTTTGTGCTGGATGTCACGGACCTTGGCACCGGGGAAGCAGTAGACCTTGGAGGGACCGCTAGGTAAAGGGGGAATGTGGAGGTCCCTTACCATGGAGCTTCCGATGACCAGCGTGGAGGTTGATGAGTCCGAGGGGGGGCAGGAGTGAGGGCGCGTCGACTGTGTGGATGGACCAGGATGAGCTGCGTGGGGACGTGGCAGAGAAGGGAACTCCTCGTCGTTCATCCGAATGCTGTAGCGATTTTCTACTTGTAGGGGTTGGGCTAGGGCTGAGCGTTGTCCTGACCGCCTGCTCTGGTGCTTGCTTACACGCCATGGCTCAGGCTGGTGTGGAGTGGAGCTGGTCAGCAGAGCTGGCTGGGTCCTCGGCAGAAGCCGAGGAGAGACAACAGAGTCAGAGGTTGTATTAGTGCGTTGCAGGGCACAGTGGAATCAAGACATCCGACAGTGTGTGTGAGGGGAACTTCCAATGATAATGGAGTCGAGGAACTGTTCACTTGCCTTGATCTGGTGGAGAGTCGATATTCTGGCTTCAAGTTCCACTATCTTCTGGCTGAACAGGAGGCACGAGTCACAGCCAGGTGAACAGCTGAGGGAGGGAGGGCATCGTGTAGCTTGCTAGTTTAGCTAGTAGCAACGTTGATGGAGGCCTTTTCCTAAAACCGATCCCTTTTCACAAGTCGAATTACAATGCAGGTGCTCCTGCTTGTGTTAGCAAGCTGTGTTAGCATCAATATCAATGTACTGTGTGTGTGTGTGTGTGTACACATGAATATCAGTGTGAATGTGTGTTTGCATGATACAGAGGGAGAATCTGTATCTGGGTGTGAGTCAGGCTTCTCTGTCCCGTTTGCAGCTCGTTCAGAACTCAGCTGCCAGACTTTTAACTGGTACTAAGAAGAGATAACACATTACTCCGGTTTTAATGAAACTACATTGGTTACCCATACGATACAGAATCCATTACAAAGCGCTGTTGTATGTTTTTAAGTCCCTGCATGGTTTAGCCCCTGAGTATGTTACTGATTTAATCAGCCAATGTCAATCCAGCAGATCTCTGCGATCACATGATCAGTCACTTCTTGTAGTTCCACGAACACGCTTAAAGTGTAAAGGCTTTCTCTGTTGCAGCTCCTAGGCTTTGGAATGACCTTCCTCTGTCTGTAAAAACCTGTCCTTCTCTGGGGGTTTTTCAGAGTGCTGTTAAAACTCACTTGTTTTCCTTAGCATTTGATAATGCTTTGTAAGTTGTTTGTTTTGTTTGTATTGTTTTTTAAGCTTTTATGTTTTTATACCTTATGTACAGCACTTTGGTTCCACTTGTGGTTTTGAAAGTGCTTTATAAATAAAGTTGAGTTGAGTTGAGTGAGTTGAGAATCCAATACTACCAGAAATCTTTGTTTAGCTTTAAAAGAAGCTGATTTTCAAAGTTCTTGGAATCAACACGTGCCCTTTTTGGTGTAAAAATCAGCCCTGCAGTGCTGAGCAGTCCCTCGCAGGCAGGTAGTGCCGTGTTAAGCCTCAATGACAGGCGGCATACTGCCGGGAAAGACTTCAGTACATCCGTTGTATCACCTGGGCACCCCAGGTAGGTCTCCAGCTGTTTGGTATTTTCTTGGAAACTGGACTGCTTGATTGCTGAAAAGAAATCCTCCTCCTCCGAAGAATGGTAGGTATTACCTCCTTCATTCACCACAACTTGTTCCTTCAGGTGACTTTTGATGTAGTCAAGGCCTATGGAACACAAAACCAAATAAGATGTCAACTATCTCTAAGATGGTTTATAACATAATTTAAAAACATATATATAAGGATTACATAAATATTGTCATTTTGTTTGCACTAGGTTAGGGATACTTCAAATGCTGGACTTTTCACTATTATAAGCGTAAAGCAAACAGTGCAAGACTTACCCAGTTTTAGGACACATTCATCACTTGTCCAGCAGGTCTTGAATTTGGGGACGAGAATGGCAGCGGCACCTAGCTCTGGATCTGTGAGCATCTGTCCAAAACGTTTTTCAAGGCCTGCTAGAAGTGCTTCAATCAAAGGGAGTGAACCTGACAACAAAAAACAGAGTGATTAATGAATATAGCATATAGTATTCATTAAGCCAATTTAAACCCATCCTTAACTGCAAGACATTAACTAAAAAATTATATGAAGCTACCTCATATTGCAGTCAATAAATCTACAAAATAAAAAGGCAAGTACATACATAGGAATCTTTAGCGCACTGCAGACAGCTGTAATTGCTCCTTCTCTTTGTTCCTTCAGGATTCTCACAATCCTCTCCACGGCAAAGAAAAGGGAGTTCCACCGTGTCTCATTGGGCCTCAGGAGCTGAAGTTTGCAGTTATCCTCTGTGATTTTTAGCAGCTGTGGTAGATCTTGAGCTTTTGCTCCACAGACTTGAACACTTAGAGAATGCTGAACGAGACAGCCGCTTGTACACTGGATTTCCATTTGCTTTCAAGGCATCAGCGGTGGAGATCAGGTTGAGAAGGTGGCATGCACAACGTTGGTGCTTTGGCGGCTGGTATTCCAAGCCATTATCTTCATCCAATATTGTCCCGGCTTCAACAAACTCAACACCTGTGATATCTCCCCCTTCTTCTTCTTCATCACTCTCTCCTTCTCCCGTAATTGCCCTCGCACCCTGAAGTGCAGTATCTGCATTGTTATTTTCATCCAGCTCACCATAGACTCTAAAGGCCTTTATAAAATTTGAACCATTGTCAGTTGTTGTACTCCACATGTATATCGTTGAGAGCACTAGCAAGGGCAGAAAAGGTACAGTATGTGACCCTTTTAGCTGTTTGCACGCTAGGGCAGCACAGCACCTCTGCAGAGTTGCACTCTCTATCCAATGCACAGTGACACCTATAAACCCCCGTCTGTGTGCGGTCCAGCAATCTGTGGTGGTTGCAATAACCTCAACTTTCTTCAAGGCCAATTTCAGAATATTTTTCATTTCTTGTGTTGCTTTCTCCACTTTGTTTTTAAGTGTGCCACGAGACATCACTGCTAGATCGGGCTGGAGGAGAAACAGAAGGTCTCTAAATCCCTGCTGCTCAACTACACTGAGTGGGTGTAGACCTTGAATGACAAAGTCAATGGCCCAATCCCAAAGTCCGGACTCACAGACTCACGGACTTTGGTGCGCGTTCTCGCGAAATTCATAAGGGCTTAGGGTTGTCCCAATGTCGAATTTCAAAGGGCGTGAGGGTTTGAGTACGCACTTACCGAGCCCTTTCCGTGAGTCTGCATCGATGCAGACTTCACCAAAGGGAATTACCCACAGTTCAAAGCGTTGTGACGTTTACCGCGGAGACCGTATGGAAATCCGGAAATTACAAAGGTAAACAACAGCACGACACACGGCCACGGAACAGACCAACCTGTTGTCCAGCTTGTAAAACAAGAGTTTGGAATCAGGCCGCCGTCTCCTGGGCCTTGGCCGTGTGGAAAGCAACAAACTTAAAATGAAGATTCTCAAACCGGCAAGTGTCAGCAACATCTTTGTTATTAAACGTCGCCAAGGTAACATGTGATCTCGTGAAGTGCTGTCCCAATCCCATTTATACCTATCTGAGCCCATGTGGCCTCACACACTCACTCACTTAGTACCTGAGATCACTTAAGTCTGTGAGTCTTTAGTCCTTAGTCCTCAGGGCTCACTTTGGGATTGGGCCAATGATTCCTTTATCCACACTGACCTGTGACACTTGGCTTCCCATAACTTTGGTTGTTTGGGTGATGGGTCTGCATTCTAACCTGACTCGCCAGATGGATTGCTTCGCATTTGCTCGGCATATCCATCTGGGAACTTTCCGTTGGAGAACTTTTGGGAAGGGGCGGAATACTGGTTATTTAATTGGATGAACCATCTGTCTATCACCTATGTTGGTGATAGACGGGCCAAATCAACCAATCAGATCCACGAAGCGTATGAAAATACAACCACAAGCCCGCCCCTGCTGCTGCAGGCAAAGCATAGCTCGTAAGCTCAGCATGCAAGCAACATGTCGGTAAAGGATATTTGCCATTTGTGTAACGAGAATTTAGGAATAAAAGTCACCATTTCAGGTTCCCGGATCATATTCCAAAAGAAGGATCCAAGAGAAAAAAAGCATTAGCGAGCGGCTAACAGAATTAGGGCTACCGCTGGCTGATAATACTGGTTAGCCGATTGGATAAACCATCGGTCTATCACCACCTAACCCACCTCAAAACCAACGCTGATTGGCCCGGTTGTTTGGCTAACGGCTCCAAATTTTCTCTGCCTCAAGATGCCAGACTGATCTGCAAGTGGAAAACTGGAGCTCGCGAGATGAGGACGGTCTCACGAGGCTATCTGCATTCGGGGTTGACTTTCTTTTCTGAACAACTGAAGTGAGGTTTCTGTATCTCTCCATATGATTGACATGCTTTCTCTGTGAGTGAAAATACAGACAAACACACACAAAAAAATGTTAAGTGATGTAGCCAAGACCCTCGGACATAACTTACTAGGAAATGTGAAACATTAGGCACCATGACCTAAACCTATATCTTGGTATATTTTAACTAGCAACATACACAGTATACATAGCCCATAATTATTTCCTAACATTTCAATACACTGTAAATGCAGCCTCTATCTCTGAATGAGTAAAGCACTGGTATAGCAACTGCATGAAAGCTATTACTGCTTTTTTCTTTTGTGTGAACTTCCAAATTCTTTATGGCTAGTAAAGTCAAACTTTGGATTGCTGTCATCCTTGATTCTAAGGACTGACTGACTGATCTGGTCTTAACTTGTGCTCCCCACATCCCTTAACCAGCTCACACCGTTTGAAAGAAAACACATAAAGCGGTCTTGTTGATAATAAAAAAAAAAGTCCTCTAACTTACGTCTGAGAGATTTAAGACATTAACGTTAACATTAGCCCAAAATAAAGTCGATTTGAGACAAGAATGAGTAACGTTAACTTAAGTGGTCTCAAAAACAGAGACAGCTACACGACAGGAGAATAACAGTCCTAAGCGATAAACAAGTAAGCTTCCTTTCTTTCTTTTCCCTGTGTACAACTTAGCCACAAACAAACATGGTTGATTGTAGAAGTGATGAGGCTTGTTTTATTGTGTTTAACCGGGGCTGCTTCTTCATCCCTCAACGTTCTTATCTCGGCATTCAAAGTTGTGTAAAAATGTTAGCATTCATTTTGAGCAGGTCAACATATTTCTGGAAAGTAAAAAGAGGTTCATAAAGAAGCAGCTAGCTTAACTATCCGGCTCAGACTTTTGTGTGGAAACATTACCGTTGAAGTTTTGTCGGTTGAACCAACAATTAATATCATTGTGGAGAGTAGTATTAAGGTGGTGTCTTTGCGCGTGCATGTGTGACGTCATCACACGCACGCGCAAACCCGCCATGTAATCTGGTGATATGAGCGTGCGTGATGACGTCGCGGCCGCACGTTGGTACTCGCGATCGCCATCTAGTGGTCGAATATGGTAGTGCATCTAATCGTCGAAGCTGCGTGCGCATACCGCGAGCGTAATAACGTAGCGGTCGAACGTCGGCACTCCGCGAGTGCCATCTAGCGGCATAATATGATGATAATATGAATATGATGCGGTCGGCCGCTTCGCCGCAACAGGTGTCTGGTGCACTTGAGCGGAGGCTGACTCTCACAGATGTAGCTATACACGACGGAGGACACTCGTTCATAGTGCGTAGGCGTGTAGCCCTCCTTTTTACCACGTGGCGTTTTTCCACAACAAAAGGCCATCTGGAGTTTGTCTTATGTTTTGGTGAAAACAACTAAGGATCGTTTCTCAGCAGTGCCCTGTTTAGCCTTTTGTTTCATGCTATTTAGCTCTTTTTTTAGAAGCTTTTTTAGCTGATCTGGTAGCTAGCTTGCTACCACGTTTTCCCTCGACAAAAGGCCATCTGGAGTTTCACTTTTTAATTCTTCTTGGTGCAAGCAACGCTGTTTCGTTTTTTCAGCACTACCTACAAGTGGTAAGTAAATCTTGTGTTTAAGAATGTTCAAAGATATTTAATTCATTCAGTTATTCATAAATTAGCTAAAACTTTGATCGTGTGTTCCTAATGCTGGTGGGTTGTACCATATGACGCTAGTGTTAAAAAATAAAAAAATAAAAATACTCGTGTTAGACCGGTGGTTAGCTTGTAAATGTGGGGTCTATTGTTGTGAGTGTTAAATCGTCATAAAGGGGTTTGGTTTGTGGGGTTTAAAACCCCTTGTTTCAAGACGGGTCTGCTCACTTTTTTACCTGCATTTTGTAGTTACGTGGCTAGCTAAAACTTTCCCTTGTTTTCTCAGACTTCCTCAACAAAGACCTCTGAAGAAAGAGGGTTCGTTTCTACAGCAATGGCTGCGTTTGGTGAGTAAAAAAAAAAAAAGCTTATTGTAAGGTATTTAATTCATTCAGACATTTGTGACTTAAAAACGTTTTTTTTGGTGTGTGTTATAATGTAGTTTGCGTCATTAGGTGATCATGCAAAAAGCTGGGATAACGTGGCTGTGTTAGTTGATGAAACTATTAAACCACAAGGTAAAAACTCATAAATATATTATAAACTACAGCATTAATTGATTTAGTACTGTGTTTTCATTCATTTTGTTTTTGTTTTTAAAAAAGCGCTGTGTAGCCCAATCCTACAGACCCCGACACTACAGAACATAAAACAAAAGGTCGCTCTAATAAGGAATAAGAACGCTGCAAACAGGTATTTACGGTTTATTTATCTCTTTCAGAATGTAATATTTATTACTGTTTAATTTATCACTGTGTTTGTAGTCATCTAATATATATATATATATATATATATATATATATATATATATATATATATATATATATATATATATATATATTCTGTGTCTAGACAATCAGCCCCTGAACAAAGGATCCGTAAGGGCGACGGCTACTCGCTCGCCCATGTGGCTGAAATCAACCCTGTTGAAAGGCCATGTGCTTCTATGCCCCTCTCTGTGAAAGATGCTACGCCTAAAAACGTTCGCCATCGTAAGCCTAAGAAGCAATTTATTGAGGTGAGTTGAAAAGGAAAACCGTAAAATAGCGTGTATATATTAAAAAAAAATTCTGCTAATGCTAATTGCAGCCTGTGAAGCCATACACGGACGGTTTCCCGCCCAAAAGTAGCCACCATTCCTTTGTTACGGTCTCATCTTACCCGGCCAATGTATCTTATGATACTAACACAGCGGCGGAGGTGAGAAACCTTTTTGTAGCTAACAATGTTGTAAAAGCTTTTTAAATAAAATGTATATATTGTTAAAAAGGCTTTTTCCTTTGTTTTAGCAACTAAAGGCGACGGAAGACTTAGTTTCATTGTATTTGACGCCTGAGGACGATTTCACACAGTCACCCCCGTGGAGCAGAAACGTATGTCCACACAAGCCTAAGAAGGGATCTAAGAAGAGATCTATTGATGTGAGTTGAAAAGGAAAACAGTAAAATAGCGTGTTGTATTTAAAAAAAAAAGAAGACTTAGAGTCCTTGCATTGGTCGTCGTCTAAGTGTGATTTAACACATAGTACACCAAAGCCCTACCAGCCACCAAGTGTTTCCATTGAGAGGGAACAAAAGGATACCCCTTTACAAAAGACATCTGATGAGGTGTGTGTGTGTGTGTGTGCTTGTGTGTGTCTTTATTTAACCAAAAATATGTTGTTATACCTCTAGACAATCCATGCCATAGAAGTAGGCGAAGTATCTGAAGACACCGGACTAACAGCGACAGCCCCTACATCACGCCAAACAAATCGGGAAGCTACAGGCGAAGTATCTGAAGACACCGGACTAACAGCAACAGCCCCTACATCACGCCAGACAAATCGGGGAGCTACAGGAGAAGGATCTGAAGACACTGGACTAACAGAGACACCGCTTACAGCCCACCAACCGAGTCAGGCTGCTTTGCAGGAGGTCCCTGAATATAATGTAGGTGAATACCTCTTTAACTGTATCTATAGCACCGAGGAAGGCACCGATTATGTCAGCTGTATACCACACACCTCTGTCATAACTGTGTCAGATAAAAAGTGTAACAGGGATAATACAGCCGTAACCACTCCTGTAAATGTATTAGAGGTTAACGTTCCATTCCTTGATAAGCAAGCAGTACCTAATTATATTTCTAACAATCTGTTTGAACACGGTGGGGCACTAGGAGGTCCTGAGCAGTTAACATTACTTCAGAGTGAAGAGTTTTTTGAGTATTGTGTCAACACTACCCCTCAACAACCTGCGGCCGATGTCCCTTATAAACAAATACAATCAGAATTAGCAGAATTACGGGAAAAAAACGATGCTCTTATGAATAAATTAGATGTCTTGCAAACAGCTAACACACAATTGACCAGATTGGTCACAGACTTTGGCACAGCTCTAGCCAGTCAGGTCAGAGCTAACACGCATTTGGTTGATTTGGTCACAGGATTTGGCGCAACTCTTGCCACTCATGTCAGCTCTCTCAATACACTGCTTGTACCTATGATAGTATGCCTTAAAAAGACAATGAATATGCCCCGCAGTAAAAAAGTGTTAAGAAAAAATAAAAAAAATGTCACCCCCACCCGAAAAAACAAAACATCTGAACCCTTAGGGGTGTGTGATACTAGTAGTGATGAGGAACTAGAATGGCCGTGCGAGGACGATTACACAAGAGCAGTAAGCAATCCTCAGGATTTTGCACGATTGTGCGCGATACATGCAAAAATATTCGAAGCCTGGGCCCAATCTATGCCTAGTGATAGCGCTAGTGAAAGCAACAGTGAGAAAACACAAGCATCAGATAGTCCTGCTCCTGAGCAGTTGTCACATAATGGTCCTTCAAGCGTATATTCCAACAATACACAGGCCAATACAGACGCTACACAATCATCAAATACAGACCCCACAGGCATAGATCAGAGTAATAAGAGACCTGCATGTTTTCCGAGTGTTCAGCCGTCAAAACGATCCTGTACAGATGAGCAGACAGGTCCCCAACCGTCCACAAGGGCTTATAGACCCCCTCCATCACCCTCAGAAAATCCTCAGGGTAGTGTGCAGTGTGGTGCGGGGCGAGTTTCTAAGGTAACATCTGAAATAGCATCCAGACAGATACCCCTTTTTAATGCTGCTGAATTTCGTCAAGATGTTGACCTGCGAAATATTGATTTGACTGATATTGGTAGTGTTCCTAAAAGGGTGTATAGCACCCTAACAGGTTTAATAGAGAGGGCTTTGGGCAATGCAACACAGGACAGCGTTTTAAATGTTGAGTTAAGGGGTCCCGCCGTAGATGTCCCTATCCAAACAATGTTGAACTCAAGCGATGGCTATAACACAGACACATTTCTGGAGCAAGTCGCACAAGCGATGCAGAGTAACGATAATTCACTGACCGAAGACTCTTTAGAATTAATTGTGACAATAGCGCGCAATATGTCGGGAGGGAATGGCAGGGGACGTCGAAAACTAGGAAGCATTGGTTACGATCAAATATTGTCAGAAAAAGGTAATGCTTTGTATAATCCCAAGAATAACGCTGGTAACGACAATCTCTGCTTTTCTCTCTGCCTGGCACATTATGTAAACAGCAGATTGTCGCATGATGAGAAGATGAATTATGCCAAGCAGCTGCATAGTGATTTGGGTTTTGACTACACCCATAAGGTTTCGTTCTCTGATGTTGACAGATTTCAGAAACATTTGAAAATGAAAATTGTGATATTCCATCATGTAGCCGGATGTAAAAACCTAAATGCCTATATTGTAGAGAGCCTTTAGGTGCTACTACGCACTCTTGCTATATACAACCCGTCTAACGCAAAGAAAGTAGTGATAAGTATCTCTTTTACGATTTCGAAACACATTATCAATGTGGGCGCCATGAAGCTAATTTTGTATGCGTTATGGATATGGACGGGCAAAAAAACTGCTACAAAACAACAAACTGCGTCGCATCATTCATTAAGAACTACAGACAGGAGAAATACAAAGGCTATACTTTTATAGCACACAATGCATCAGGTTTTGACAGTTATATAGTTTTAGAGTATCTGGTGAGTCAGAAACTTTGTCCAACTATTACTATGCGCGGTTCTAGGGTGCTTCTGATGATCGATTCTACTTTCAATCAGCGTTGGATCGATTCGTTCAGTTTTATCCCTATGGCTCTATCTAAAACTCCGGCAGCCATGGGGTTCTCCGATCTTCTCAAAGGATTCTTCACACATGAATTTAACAAGCGCGAGAATGAGAATTATATTGGTCCGTATCCTGCACCAGCTCTATATGGTTATGATGCTATGAGTGACACCTCTAAGAAAACGTTCATGGAGTGGTACGTTACGGTCCGCGACACGCCTTTTGACTTTCGAAAAGAGCTGCGCAGCTATTGTGTTAACGATGTAACGGTTTTGATTAAAGCATGCAAAATATACAGAGAGGCCTTCCACGAGGGCACAGGCCTAGACCCGTTTGCATACGCTACATTGGCCTCCTCATGTATGGGTGTATTTAAAACGCTGTTCCTTCCCAAAGACACTGTTGCTCCGACATACAAAGGTGCCTACATTAGACAAAACAAGACATGTTCTGATGTTTCAATACAGTGGCTTGAGTATGTTGCAGACAGAGAGGGCCTTGACATACAACATGCTCTGAACAGAGGTGAAAAGTCATTCGGTCAGTTCTTTGTAGATGGCTATTGTGAAGACACACACACGTGTTATGAATTTAATGGCTGCTTCTTTCACGGCTGTAATAAGTGCTATGCGTCAGGTGAAATCAATCCTCTCACCAAAAACAAAACAAAAAAACACAGGGTGAGCTGCGCTCGGAGTTCCATAACAGAGTGACTGCTCTAAAAAATAAGCATCAGCTGAAAGTTGTGGTGATGTGGGAATGTGATTGGCGACAGGCTGTGGACACTAACCCTGACGTTAAGGAGATCATGTTAACATATGAAAAACCAGGGCGTCTCAATCCACGAGAATCCCTCTTTGGAGGCCGCACAAATGCAATGAAACTGTACCACAAGGTAGAAAATGATGAAAAGATCAGATACTATGATTTCACAAGTTTGTACCCAACTGTTCAGTCCAAAAGAGATTATCCAATAGGACATCCCCAAATAATACACAAGGATTTTGATGACATAAACACATACTTTGGCATTGTGAAATGTACCGAAGCACCGCCCAGAGGCCTGTATCACCCTGTGTTGCCCTACCACTGCAATGGTAAACTGATGTTCCCCCTATGTGCTGCGTGTGCTGTTCAGAACACCTTGCACACATAGCGATCAAGAGCGGTTGTTGTCTGGCGTTTGGGTGACGTTTGAATTACAGAAAGCCGTAGAGAAAGGGTACAAGATTGTTTCCATTGCTGAAGTTTGGCATTTCCCAGAAAAAACTGATCAGCTTTTTAAAGCCTACGTTAAAACATTTCTTAAAACGTAAGCAGGAAGCTTCAGGATACCCTGGACATATCAAGACGGAAGACGAAAAACAAAAGTACATAGATGACTATTATGCACATGAAGGCATTCGTCTTGATCCGGCCAAGATATGTTTTAACAAAGCTGTCAGGCATACAAATAAATTGCTTCTGAATAGTCTTTGGGGAAAGTTCGCAATGCGCAGTAATATGACTACTGCTGAGCTCATAACGGAACAATCCCGCTTCACACAGCTCATGTTCAGCGACACTTTTGATGTTCGCCAGAAGTAGCGATACACCGATGGGGAAGCATCCAGAGTAAAAGACGTGAATGTTTTTATAGGAGCCATGACCACCGCCTATGCTCGCATGGAGCTATATGATTTGTTGGATAAACTGCAGGAATGTATTTTATATGTGGATACTGACAGCATTTTGTTCACAAGCAGAGACGGCGAGTGGATCCCCCCTCTAGGGCCTTATCTTGGTGATTTAACGGATGAACTAAATAGCGCTGAAGTCTGTGGGGCTCCTACCGAAGATTATATAACGGAGTTTATTTCCGGGAGTCCTAAATGCTACGCTGATAGGACCACTCAAGGAAATACACAAGTTAAATGCAAGGGTGTGACCCTTAATGCAGCAAATGCCAAAGTGGTTACACATGAATCGTTAATTGGTCTTGTTCAATCCTTTGTGACCAAGCAGCAGCCTCCTAACCGTCTGTCCACAACAGCATTCACAATAAAGCGCGACAAAAAACAGTTCCATCTCAAAAACGACACACTCACCAGGAAAGTACAGGTCGTTTATAACAAACGACGTGTGCTCCAAGACTATACAACAGTCCCTTATGGCTACTAGGGAGGTTTCAGGATTTAATGGTAGGCTTCAACACCCTTTTAGCCTTGTTATCAGTGGCCCCTCTAATTGTGGAAAAACATATTTTGTCAAAGACATTATTGAAAACATGTCCTCTGTTATTTCACAAAAAATAGATAACATAGTATACATCTATTCATGCTGGCAACCAATATACGATCAATTGCTTAAAACAGTGAATATAAATTTTGTACAAGGTCTCCCGGAATCATTCTGCGACGAGACACTCTTGCCTACTACTAAGAATAATTTGCTCATTATAGACGATTTAACGAATCAAGCCTGTGATAATTTGGAAGTTCAAAAAATGTTCACCCAGTATGTCCATCATAGACGTCTTAGTTGTATATATTTAGTGCAGAATCTGTTTATTCAAGGTAAAGCTAGTTGTACAATCAGTTTGAACACAAACTATATGATTATTTTCAAAAATGCTAGAGATCAACATCAGATACGTTTACTGGCCCGTCAAATGTTCCCCAGAAATACTAAATATTTTTTAGAGGCTTTTAAAGACGCCACTAGTTACACCTTTGGCTATCTATTGATAGATTATAAATCCACAACCCCCGATATTTTAAGACTCAGAACAGCTCTGATATCCCCACAGCAGGTTGTATATGTTCCTAGAAAAAAGGTGTAATAATGTCAAGCCGAATGGAGAGGAATTTTACATTGTTAGACATGCTACATAAGGCATCACCCAGAGCGAGAGGTGTCATTGTGAGCAACGCTAGTCCAGACTTTATCAATGCGCTTTGTGAAATAGCTTTGAACGTCCTAAGAGGCCACATACCACTGTCTAATATTCAGTACAAGCTGTTAAAGAAGAAGAAGAAAGTTATTAGACTAATAGCTGATAAAAAAGTTAAACATTTAAAAAAAAAAAAAAAAAAGACAATAAATCGAACAGGTGGGTTTCTACTGCCTCTACTGGGGGCCGCTATCCCATTCATAGCAAGTCTTATCAACAGGAATTGAGATGGAACACACGCAGAAAATGTTTTTGGTTCCACAAAATCAATTAGTGGCATTACAACCTCCTCAAACAACGGACTCCTCAAATGTATCTCTGCGACAGTCTGTACAAAGTGAATTGGACCGAGCCATGAGTGATATATTGAAACAGCCTGACATTGATGTATATGAAAAAGCTAAAAGATATTCAAGTATTCTACAGAGGTACCTAGTCATGATAAAACAGGGTGAACGCGAGAAAAGTGTGATTACATTATCGATACCTGAAGTTGCTTCAAAGGATGATTCAAAAGATGAAGAAGAAAATATGTTAAAGACAGAAGTGTTGAAACATATGCCTATAAGAAACAAAAGAAATGTGGAATACATATTGGCTTCATTATCCCGCCACAATGACCAGTTATCTTGGACAAATCAAGGGGAAATAGTTGTTGAAAATAAGAATGTGCCTGGCAGTCATCTGTATGATCTGCTGAAAAGTGTCACAACCCATAATAATGTTCCAGAACACTCTAGACCAAAAGGGTGGAACATATTTTTAAAAACGTTAGCTAGCTTAAATGTGCCACTATCCGTAATCCCAAACACGAGGGTACGCCGTTCTATTGAGGCTTTTAAAACTGTTGCATCATCTGAAACTAACACACAAACGCCTATGACTGCTTCACGATCCCCACACACTCCTAGAGCAATGAGAATGGCCCCTGTATTTACACATGGTACACCATCTGCTTTACGAGCAACTAGTACTCCTAGAACCTTTAGTATTACACCACCCATTGCTAAGACTCGTTGGGCTAGTTTTTAATCTTTTAGATTTTCTATTACACTACTTTTTTACTTTAAACATATTTTTATTATTTTCTATTATTACACTACTTTATATTTTACTTTTTTTTTTAAACCTATTTTTATTATTTTCTATTATTACACTACTTTATATTTTACTTTTTTTATTATTATTATTTTCTATTGAGGGGGGGTGTTTTCTATTTGAGGTGTGTTTTCTTTATTCAACTATGTGAAAAGTCAGTGTTGTATGTAAACGTGACATAAAATGATTGTGTTTTACATACATTTTCTATTTTTTATTATTTCTATTCAGGTGTGTTTTTCTTTATTCAACTATGTGAAAAGTCAGTGTTGTATGTAAACGTGTGACATTAAATGAATGTTTTACATTAATTTTATCTGTTGAATGCATTTTTTCTGTATAATTTGTTTTAAAAAAATATAAGAACAGTATATTCCACATTCTTTATTTTTTGAAAAGAAACATCATTACACAATTTTTACCTAAATGTGAACATTGTACACATTTAAATTTCTGATCGTGACACACAACGGGGTGTATTCTGCTAACAAAATGGCTGACCATTGTATCGTTGCATACAAGATTAGTACCATACATGCTCAATACTTTTGTATAAGGAATCTTTTTCTGAATATGACATAAAAAGATAACGCAGTGCTGGCCACATGTTGTAGAATAATTATTTTGCACTTGGATTGCTGAATGGTACATCTCCACACAGTTTTTTAAGAGGAAATTGCCAATTTCCTGAGGAAAAAAGGTAGGTGGATGTCCAAAGCTATCAAAGAATAAACCATGCTTGTTCTCTGTAATGTAAATACCTAGCCAGTGTTCACCCGGCATATTACTGGGCTGTGTATTTACAACGAGCATAGCAGGTAATTTACAAACGACGGTTTTTGGGAGATGATCACATGACATTACTCCTAAGAAATTTGTGTCTCTATTCATTCTTTTTCTGAGGACGCTGGTGAGTTCTATTGTATTCATCTTTAGTAGTGATCCAATAGGACTTGCCGTCTGTTAGATATTTCGATTACAGAATCAAAAACGGAATCGCAGATAAGGGTCACAGTCCTAGGAAGGGGATTTCTGAACCAAACTTCCAAGCGAACGTTACCGTTCTTAATCAGTGATACGTTTCCTGACCCCCCGCCGTCAGGTTCCAAATTAAAAGAAAATAGAGTATAACCAGCCCCAAAATCCTCTCGTGTTATGGCTAGTGACCAAGGCCGGATTTACCACCGGGCCGATTGGGCCGGTGCCCGGGGGCCTCCGACCTCTAGGGGGCCTCCAAGACCCCACTAACTGTGTGGCCTCATCCTTTTTTTTTTTTTCTTTTTTTCTATTTAAAATTAAATTAAAATAAAATTAATTAATTAGTGTGTGTTTGTGTGTATGTGTGTTAACAATAATTTAGTTGCACACAAAAAAGTATTATGATCAATTTTTAGGCTGTGTCTGATGACTACCAGTCAGGTTACCGCGGAAACTGTTGATAGCGGCAAGACAGGCGGTGGAGGATAGAGAGAGAGAGAGAGAGTGGAGGACATCGAGAAAACAAAACAAACAACATGGATAAAAAACGGTGGAGCAGCGGAGCCACAAAACGGAAAGCTAAAAGGGAGAAGGATAGCAGAGAGGATTTAATTAAGAGTAATATTCCAACCATCTCCACTTTTTTCATAAGTCGTCTCGACGCTAATAAAGAGCGTGGCGGCGCCTGCGGTGATGCTAGCGATGAGGAGTTCAGCATCATCCAGCCTGGCTATTTCAGATGAACAATTAGAACAACATCAAGACAGGGACACGACAGAGAACCACAGCCCGGCTGGAGTGACAGACACCTGTTTAAATGCCCCCCCACGGTCTCCGACTCCGCAGGCGGCAGAGACCCGGCGGTATGTAGCTACGTTACCAGTTTGACAGCCTCAAAATGTAGGTCTATCTACTACTTTTCCCACTTATTAAACCCCCTGATTATTATAGATACCCCGATCGGCGCCGAAGCCTTCCGAATCTGCGTCCACCAACCCACCTAAATAAATGTAAATAAAATTTGTTGTTTTTAATAATTTTAGAACCATCCGCTGATTAGCTAAATCACTTAGGCCCACGGTTAAATTGGGCCGGGGCTCCCCGGGGCTCAGCGCCGGTGTTCTGACGATCTATGCTGCCTAGTCTATCGAGTCGCGCTGCCCTATCGAAATGTGCTTCCTGATGTGATATATTTGCCTGCATATTTCCAAATGTGCAGGCAGGCTGAATCCCATGTTTATTTGAGAATATTTTGATACTCCATTATATCTTTATTGAATATTTCAGTGGTAGCATATTCTGATAGACAAATATATATCCTATCAAATAATGCTCCCCCAACAGAATCATTATATATTGCACCACTACTCACTCCATGTGCACTGTCAGGAGATAAGGAGCATATTTTGATATTCTATTAAATTATATTTATTGAATATTTCAGTGGTAGCGTATTCTGATATTCAAATATACCCTATCAAAAGGTACAATGAATAAATTATTTATTAGATATTACTCTATTAACCACAGTATCGGCCGTATGTCCGACCGCAAGGTTGCATAGATTTATGGGCGGGGAATCAGACCATGCTTGTGGGTTGTGCGCATGCGCAGAACCGCTAAGTAGCACATCTCGATAGGTAGCATAGATCGACAGAACACCAGCACATTAGCCTGCTCGTTTGTCCGGATGTGCCTGCTTGCAGTCTAAGTATGTCACATAAAATTTGATGAAAGTGATGCTTTTGAAAACATGATATTTCTGACAATAAATGAAAGATTTTTGAAATGTCATGTCTATTTTGTCTTGGCGGAGATGAGATGAGAACAATCAGAACACGGCAACAACCCGCCCGGAACTGCAGACAATTCACCACTGCGGGTCAACTACATAACGCCAAAGTGTCTCCGTCGGTAGGATTAACAGATAAAATGTCTTCTCCTAAAACTAAAAACCCCGTTAGTGTCCCTTTAGTGTCTCCGTCGGTAGGATTAACAGATCAAATGCCTTCTCCTAAAGCTAAAAACCCCGTTCGCAGCGGTGGAAGCCCGGTGCTCGGAAGCTTCACCGGCCGCTACGAGTTCATGTCGCAGACCAAGCCTGAACCGGTCCTCGCTGTCACATCTCCGCCAGCGGTAGGGCTCCGAGCATCGAGAGCCCCACTCGGTGCCGTGTCTGTGCGTGTGTGCGTGTGTGTGTGCGTGCGTGTGTTAGTTAAGAGAGAGATTTGGAGAAGGAAGTTTGTGTGAGGTGGACCTGCTCACCACAGATCCAAATCTTCTCAGCTGTTGCTACTGTCATATGCTGCACTGTCTCTTCATGTGGCACATTATGTTTGGCACATTGTACGGGTCACTTCTTATATCATAACAAGGTAATACAGTGTTTAATCAAGTGATGACTGATTAACAGTAATGTAAATGCAAGTATAGGCTCTTAACCTTGCAGTTTTTGCACATATCATGTAAGACTTAATTTCTCCATTTCTTTCCACAAATCTCTCCTGAAAGTGCAATTTAACGTTTTTTTTTTTTATGATTTTGATGACATGCTTTTCGAAGCAGAGGTTGCTGTCCAAACTAACTCCTGATGGGGTGGATGTGTGAGGAGGGAGACAGAGTGAATTTACAGATGGTGAAGCAAAAGTTGTGCGATGTATGCAAGAGGAATTTGGGACCGATGATGATCGTCGCTGATTTGTCACAGTTAAGTTTGAGAAAGTTGGTTTGCATCCATGATTTAATTTCACTGAGGCCAATGGTCAAAGTGGAGTGAGTTGCCGTGGTGATGAATTTGGTGGGGATGTAGAGCTGAAACATCGGTAATGGCGTTACATTGTCAGGTCTCATTACATATCAGGAAATTATGACATAGAATAAAATAGTTGCCATACATTAAGTTGTGCAACTTAACTTTGAGAACTACATTTCACGCTGAGAGTGAGCTGTATAGGCCTATACGTATATATAAGTTATACGCAACCTATTTTCATTCATATATTAGGCTAGTAGATGTTGATCATCTGTTTCTCCGTGAAGGGGAGAGACAGTGAGAGAGAGTAAAAGAGGTGCTCAACTGTTTTTCCAAAGTCAGCTCTTTAGGCTGTATTTTGATAGATTTTAATCTGCTTTATTGCAATAAATTCTGTTGATTTTGTTCTGTGATAGTTTCAATTTTGTCCTTTGTTTTATAGATATTTATAGAGTCACAATTAACATCAGAGAGTTGGAGAAAGTGGTTTTGTTTTAAACTAAAGAAAAACCCACAGCTTACTTTTACTGTTTCTAAAAATGTAGATGCTGTGTGAGTTTGGGCCGCGAGTTCTGGGAGGGGGGGCCTCCAAGATTTTGTGCCCAGGGGCCTCTGCTTTCTAAATCCGTGCCTGCTAGTGACCTGTCTTTTAAATGGCGTCCTGTTGATTCAATCAGTTGATAATATTCCCATACATATTGCCCTCTTTGAAAAAGGGGCTGAAAAGGACGGGCCGGGTGAGGCTGTCCATCTGCATAAAGGCTAATAAATTCTGTATTATAGTTTCCAAAATTAAAGGGGTTACGGGCATACGATCCTGTGTATACTTCATTATCTACAAAAGCTATGACTACAAATTTAGGAATCTGGCCTATGAATAGGTTTTCTTGGTTGCAAACACGTGTGCCTGTAGGTATTGAGAAGGTTTTTAGAGCTACTCTGTCAATAGCATATTTTGCATTAGTATGCTGTAGGGCACGACTATGAGCTAGTCTAAGAGTTGGTGCCACTGATATTTTCTTGACAAATAGACTAGCAGACATTATTTTCACAGCGAATTGGACATTTCCAGGGTCATTAGTGCAAAGTCATCTTTTGAACGGATGAATTTCAGAGACACATGTCCACACCATTTAGCAACAATTTTTCTTGAAAAAAAACAAATCTGCGTGTACTGGTGCTGTTAATTCAACAATATGGCTTTCGGATGTGTATTCACCCCTTTGTGTCAACCCCAAATTATCGCTTGTGATAGAGGCCTCATCCATTTTAGCCGCTGTGTCCTTACAAAATAGCCCTGTGCTAAATTGCGTGGCCAATGTGTCCTTTCCATAATTCAGAAGACATTCTATAAGGGCTCTATAAGGATACGATTTGAAGACTGTGTGATCAGTCTATCACCCAACATTATATCTACTTGTGAAAAAGACTGCATCCAGGATAGTTTATAAAACCTACATCGGGCTGCGTTAGCCAACAATGTGCCATCAGGGTTTGTAATCCTTACATGTGTATACAAGTATGAATTGTTAAGGTCAAGATAATCCTCTCCGCTTAGCCGAAATGAAAAATTCAATAGGACCACCGTCCGTTAGAGCTGACATTGGTGGGATTTCTACAAATGTTGATTTTTCGATAGATGTTTGTGTGTACGGTACTGTAAACAGGTCCAATTCGGTCTTCACTCTCTCTTCGGACTGATTATGAATAAACGCCATGATTGATTCTGTAAAATTAAAATATGTTTTTTGTCAGGGCCAGAGAGCGTCGGTTTGGAGCTCTGCGCCTACTGACAGATGCCTTCTTTTTGAGGATCTTTCGTTTTTTGGGGGTGTTTTTATGCTTTTTGTTCACAGTCCGGCTACGCCCACATCCTGGAGGGCTTCTTTTTAATGCTTTGCGTCTGTACACCATGAGCCCATGGCCCTGTTGTCTGGATGCCACGGCATTCCTGACATTAGTCACAACATCGCCGATAAAACCACTTGCTGCTGTTTTCAGATGGGGTTTGGCTATATTAAACCCCTTTTTTAAAAGTGGAACAGCCATTCAAAATAAATTTCTGAATATCCCCCCTAATCCATGCCCATATTGTGTGCTGGAGCCTATGAACCCCGGCAACTCTCCACCAGCTTGATTCGTGTAATAGTGCATATATCTTCTATCATCGGCTGTGTACGCTTTCCTCATAATTTTAATGCTGTTTCACAGGTCTAAAATGTAGTATGACAATTACTTTTCCATATGAGAAAGGGATGTGTTGGTTCTGATCGTCTCGTAGTTCTATCTGAATATCAGTAATAGTCGAGTGTGACAACGATGTGTAGTGAGGACTGTCGTAACTTAGAGTGGGCATACGTTTGCTCTCATCAGAGATATTTATACAACGGAGCAGGGGTACATGACTATCACCGACTAGCTGGTAGTCCACAATGTCACTATAAATAAATATATTATAACGACCCCCATGAATGTCGGCCGGGTGTGGAGCTGCACATTTTAAATGGGGGCCAATGTGAATTTCGAACACAGAGTCTGGAATGAACCCAAGAATTTTGGCCAGACGTCCCTTAAACACAATATTCCATCCGTCTCCTCCCGTGAAAAGAATCTTATTAGTGATAGGGTTGTGGCTCATAGTTATGTGGGATAGGGCTGTGTTAGCAACACATTTCATATTATATTCATTAACAATGCTGTCGATTGTATTATAAGAACCAACTGTTAGCCTTAGCTTGTTGAACATTTTCGTGTCGATGAAATCAATCTTGGCATCGTTCTCAGTGAAACTATTCCAGATCCTGGGATATTGAATTTCAATAAGACCAACTTCATACGGTGTTTGTAATATGATCGGTTTAGCCAGTTTTGTTCTGAATTGCCAAATCTTATTATTTGGATAAACTAATTGTGAGGCATTACTAGGCAGCGTAAAAAAAATCCGTTCGTATTCATAGCTCCAACACCTTTCACTAACAAACCACAATGACTAATATTACAAGACTGACCCCTCTCTTTTATATCTTGCATTAACTAT